>NC_041064.1:10101018-10254230 GCF_900634775.1 Gouania willdenowi | reverse complement strand
TTTAACGAGGGGAAATCGTTTGGAACACTTTGAGGAAAATTGCAGGATTTTGCAAAAATTTTGACTTGTGATATACGCTTCTGAACAGTGAGTTTGTTTGAATTTGTGTAATTGGAAGGGCCAACATATCTATATATCATATATGGGCGACCGTGGCTCAGGTGGTAGAAGGTCGTCTTCTGATCGAGAGGTTGGGGGTTCGATCCCAGTACCTGACTATGTGTCGAAGTGTCCTTGGGCAAGACACTGAACCCTAAGTTGCTCCCAGTGGTTGACTAGCGCCTTGCATGGCAGTCCTGTCCCATTGGTGTGTGAATGTGAATGTGAGAGTGATTGGGTGAATGAGCTGATATGCGCTTTGGGACTGCTTCAGTGTGGTTATAAAGCGCTATATAAATCAAGTCCATTTACCATCTACTGAATATATATCTGAATTGGCCGGAGTTGGCCCCCGAGCCTTGACTTTGACACGTGACTTAAGGGATGACCGGGGAGCATGTGTGGAGTACATTCGCTGAGCAGTTCTTTTTAGGCTTTTATGTCCAAATCATATCAAAATAGGTAAACAATACGCACAACCTTTCAAAACTGACACTAAACTCTCTCTTTATGCTGATGACTGTGTTCTATCATATTGTCTTCATCAGTGTGATGTAACAGAGAATTTGGATAATGAGAAGATATTGGACAATTATACACATTTATCATTTATTCTGATTCTGCCAAAGTTCATTCACATTCATTGTTCCCGTAATTCCCTTAATATCAACTCACTGAGACATTCACTTTAGTCCAGATTCAGATCTTTCTGTGTAAAACCTAAAATAAGCATCATGTTTTTGCCACCACTTTCAGTCCATGAAAACAGCAGAAATGTGTTGAAAAGTCACTTTGGCACAGTTTTTCATTGATGAGGCCAGCACACATTGTTTTTATCTGATAAAAACATTATTCTCATCAGCAGCTTTAATGAAAAACAAAAAAAAAAAAAGTGCTGAGAGCTTCTTTCACAAGTATCTAAGTCACATTTTAACCAAACAAAACCTTTCAGTTGGTTTTCGAATTACACAATTTTTGAAAAAATATTTGGTTATAGTTTCTGTTCTGACCGTCGTCTCCTGCCGTCTCCATGAAATTTCTCCATCCTTGATTATGTTTTTCTCCATCATCCTTTGTTCCTTTGTAAATATAAGTTGACTGAAATGTGAGCGCTATTGTTAGATTGTAGTCATCGTTGTAGTGTTGTTGCCCGTGTCTCAGTATGTTAGTGTCTGATACTGCCATCTCATATGGCAACTACTCATTGATATCAAGCCTTTATTTTGACAGAACAAAACACGAATCGAGCACACTCGCCCTCTCTGCTCCAGTGTGTGGTTTTCTTAAAATGAGGTTTTGTCAGAAGCTTTGTTTGCAAAGTGCTAGCTGTATAAGAACAAGGAGACAGGTCTAGATTACACCTGTCAAGACATGCTTGTTTTGTATTGTTGTGCACAACATAGCCATCAGACTGTTATCAGGGTCACTAACACAGACCTGTCCACAGTCACAGTCACATACCCACCGGGTACATCTTTTCCACATATTTCCAACCACATTAGCTGAGACAAAAGTGCATAACTAACTAAATAAAAATGGATTAATTTGTGTAATCTAAGAATTCACTATGGTCAGTATCTGGACACCGCCATTTATGGTATTTTTTGAAAAATCACAATGAAATTTGCAATTTAATTCTGATCCTAAATAAACCTGATATATCGAAATTTTGCCAATGATGAGAAATAGTGATTTTTCTGTTTTTGAAACAAATCCATAATCATTATATTGATCAAATCCTCTCCGAAATTATATGGAATCCTCCATCGTGTAAGGTCTATTTTTTGGTTAAAATGCTAATATTCGTTAAGTACATTTATCGCGATCCTGCTAACACACAAAGAAACAAATTAATAAATTATGGTACCTCCTTGACTGGAGTAAAATGTGTGTAACCTCTACTTTATCATTTCCATGTGCAGAAAGAAACTTGAACAAATAACTCGAAAAATAAGTTTAAGTGTAAGAAATCCCAACTTAGCTGACAGTTAGGAAATACTTTCTAGTTTAAATGAGCAGGGAATGACAAAGATAAGCAGAAAGGATGGATTCATCACAGTAGCATATCTCTGGGAATCAAGATATTAAATGGGGGTTTTGGGTGACAGCACACATTCAACAGCACTGATGTGTGTGCTCTCGTGTGACAAGTGAGAAAAGCAAAAGAAAACCTCCCCCTAATGTAGCTGCGAATGTTAATGCAAGACTATTATTGCGAGGCTGCAGTGCATAAACCCCTCACCACACAAGGAGGGCTCTGTATGAAAAGATAAATCAGTTTTTTATTTTTGTTTTTTTTAGGTTTGTGACTTTCTGGAAGACACGGATGTGCAGGATGAGTAGGGCACCACCATTTGTCTTTGCCTCAGTTACAAATTACTGAAGAAGAATAAATCTGTTTTACGATGCAGTTATTGTTTTGGTTCTATCCTGAAGTGTATTTTTTATTCTTACACCTTCATAGGACATCTGAAGCCATTACAAAACCCAGGCAGATGTCGATCCTCGAGCCATTAAAAAGACTTTCTCGGATCATAATTCATTCCGTGTGACCTTTGAGAAACTCTTCCAAATCATGTTTACTTCAGATGGCTAATTATGTTTGCGGCGTAGTTCATAACTCAGAACCAAGTGGGCTTCCTTGGCTCGTTGTCTGGAATTCTGTCCACATCTTATTTATCTCTACTAAACAAAAAGACGCTATAACTCCATGTCAGACTGAAAAAAAAATATTGAAGGTTTGATTACTGAGGAGACTGAAGGTCTCAGGACTAAAGGACTGCATGCATAGAAGACAGACAGTTGACCTTTATGGAGGTTTTCACTTTTTTACTGTAAGGTGCTGTCCCTAAAAATGATTGAATGAGCACAACAACAACCATCTTAAAAAATACGATAAAGATATAATCAATTTAAAAGCGCTGTGGGCCATAAATCTATATCATTGTTTTAATGCTCTAAGATTTCAAATAGTCTTTGATATTAGAATATTTTAGGTCATTTATAGTTAATGATCACATAGTTCCCACAAAATGCTGTACACATTTCCTTCAATTAGCCATTGTCAGAAGCATTTCCTGTTATCAATGAACAGACTAGGAAGTGCACAAATTGAGATCGCTCTCCATTCATCTCCTACATTTGCTTTAATCCATACTGTAAATGGTAGATGGAGGTGATTTATAAAGCGCCTTAATCACCACTGAAGTACTGTAGTCCCATAGCGCTTTATAGTATCAGCCACATTCACCCACTGACAGACCAATGGGATGGAGTTACTACCATACAGGGCGCTAATCTACTATTGGGAGCAACACAGGGTGCAGTGGTGTCTGCAGTGTCCCTCTATCCTGATGCAGTAAACACATATCATCATCTCTAAACTATTCCCACATTGTAATATCTTTAGAATGTGGGAGGAAATCTTAAGTAGAATGAAAAGCCACACGAGCACAATGAAAGGCTCCATGTTTGCGCCGATCTAAAGCTGCTCATATCTAAACCTGCTGTGATGCTACGCTGCAAACCTCCAGGCTACAATGTCACCAATTCATAGCAAAGAAACCTCACTAGCGAACTAAAAACTGATAGGACGTGACTGACAGAGCAGTTCAAATCAGATCCAAAATGACATTTTAAAGTTAAAAAACAACAACAAAATTTAAAGACTCGGAAACGTAGCTACTCTGACCTTTAAGGAGTAACTAAACCCCAAAACAAATGTATTTGGGTATGAAATAGGGGTGTTAATTGATTGTAGACCATTTCTTGACATTTTAGTGAAAGTATTTCTATTTGGCTAATTTTGTTGTAAAAACTGCAAGAGTAACAGCACATTTTACCGTTGGCTTTTTTCTTTTTCTTTAAATTTTGCTATTGGCTGAAAATGGTGGTTTGTGATGTTTTAGTGGATTCCTACATCACGAACCACTACTATTGGCCCTGCCCCCCTATAACAACAAACACCTGCCGACTGCATTTTGTGGCGAGTCGTTGGATTGAGACAATTGTAAATAAAAAGGAATAGTGAGAAATGAGCAGGTAGTTAGCATAGCATAGATTGTTCTTTGGAGGTTTTATAATAGACTGACACCGGATTTCGTAACTACTCCTTAACATCTCTGCTGCATAATCTGTATCCCCCACCCCCTCTGTCTGTGATGCGTATCTGTTGCGGCAAGGACTCAGGACTCTGGACTGACTGAGGAGTTACGCAGCACCGACCGACCGCATACGCATGCACTGAAAATTGACACATAGACACTAGAATGAAAATGTTTTAGCTCCGTTGCTGTTATGCAGCAGTTACGTATCCCCCTCCTATAAAAACTAGCACCTGTGACCTTGGTTGGACTGAGATAATTGTCAATAGAGAGGTATAGTGAGTATTGAGTCGGAAGTTAGCATAACATAGATTGTTCTATGGAGATTTTATGGTATAGAGTGTGTCCTAATTCCTCCAGGAGTCTTGCCTGTAATCAAGGCATTTTTTGAATTTCCAGCCTCGATGCACATCAACAAAATCCTCTGGGTTTAGTTAGTCTTTAAAAGGGGAATTTAGGTGTCTGATGATGGTTTGGGGGATTTACAACGTAAAACTTGTTTTCTACGTTGTTAACTTTGGATATCATCAATGCATACAAATCTTTTGAGACCAACATTTTGATGGTAGTTTTGTTGAATTAAATAAATATGGCACCGTTGTTCTTCTTAACCATCTACTGCCCTCATTTAATACATGCACATTCTATAAGGGAGGGATATGGAAGGGATGGCAGAGTAAGCTCATATAAGCACAGAGCTGCAAACAGAAATGAAGAAAC
Organism: Gouania willdenowi; assembly: GCF_900634775.1. Lineage (NCBI taxonomy): Eukaryota > Metazoa > Chordata > Actinopteri > Blenniiformes > Gobiesocidae > Gouania > Gouania willdenowi. The sequence goes on along the minus strand of NC_041064.1, from coordinate 10,249,308 downwards.
AAATGCAGAGGAAGATGAGGAGGTAAACCAAGGAGATGGATGGCTGGACTTGAAGATTGTAAAACAAAAGGAATGGAAAGTCCTGAAGTGTTGCTGCGGCAGGGTTTGCTGACGTGAGGCCTTGGGGAGAAGAGAAGGCTGTAAGAAAGCATAGCTGAAAAGAATAAGGGCAGATTATTCTAGAATAATATGAGGCTTGGTTATCATCGAAAGAGTTGAATGTTTTCATGTTCACATCGATGCAAAAACACACACACAGCTGCACACAAAACCGTTTTACAAGGCATACATTGTCCTTGGAGCAACTTTGACTTCAGGGTTTTTTTTTTCCTCCAAAGAGCTTTCAACATGCAAACGATAATCATCAGTAATCCAATCACCAACTTCACGGTTAAAAGACAACACATTTTACCACCTGCGTCAAAAGCACCATGACTGCCACAGGGACTTTGTGTGTAAAGTGTGATGAACAAAAAGGTGTGTGTAACACAACAGATGTGCCTCTGTGCACGTGTGTCATTTGTGGAAAAAATAAATAGCCCTAAGAAAGATCAACTTAGGGTGGTGTGTGTGTATGTGTGCGTGTGTGTGTGTGTGTGTGTGTGTGTCAGACCATGAATGAACAGCTGTGTGTAACTAATGTCCCTGCATGTGTGAACAAGGAAAATAAAACAACCTTAAAGAATCACTTATGTGGCTCGTGCGCACGTGAGATTCACGGTTATGTGTGCAAGCTGACGCGCTACGTATGCATGCATGTGTGGTTATTAAAGGTGGGACTATGTATTGTGCGACAAGATATTGGGGATATCGGGGATAACAAACCATAAAAACCAGATTTAATATGGTTTGTTTTTAATTGTTTTATTTTTTATTGAGTTGAAAAGGGGATACTTGGAGTTAGTGTGTAAGCAGGCTATGTTTGGATTTTTCCAACTGCACAAAAAGAAAAAAACAACTCTCTAACAACCAGTGGTGATATTACAGCCTGTCGCCAGATGCCTTCAAGAAACTGATATTATTTTTTAGAATTTTGAAGCCATTTTTGTCACAAATTTGTTCCATTTCTGCCACTTCTCCTTAGAGTTTAGATCGGGCCCAAAAAATCCAGTCCGACCCAACCAGGGCCTGCGGTCATAAAGCCCGACCCGTTAACTTAAATTGTAGGCCCGAGCCCGAAGCAAACCCGACGTAAATTATTATTTTATTGAACGTATTGCAGCCGGTAGATTAATAGTGCGGTGCCTCGCATAGCGAGGGGGGAGAGAAGGGGGGCTCGCACACACTCACTGCAGCCCAAAAGGTATTATATGACGTGAGCCCAGTCCGGCCCGAACTCGGGCTCGGGCCAAGAATCTAAACTCTACTTCTCCTTCACCTTTCAATGCATCTTCTACACATTTTTTCTACTTATAAACCCTTTCTACCACTTTTACCACCTAATGTCGCATATGTTGACCCATAATTGTCACTTAACCTCTTTTCACCATATTTCGTGCTTATTTTTTTTTTGCCAATTTAACCACAGTCACAATTTTTTTTTTGTATAACCCAATATCGTATCGTATTGTGAACTCAATGTATCGTCTCAACTCTATTGTTTATTTATTCAACTGTCTTTAATCCGTGTTTACAGGTGTGTGTTGGGCCAGTGTGTGTGTGTGTGTGTGTGCGTTCCTTTCCTCCATCATATCCCCCCACCCCCCACCAACCCAACCCCCCCACCCCTCCACTCCTGCTCCAGTCAGTGCACAGTGAGGTGCGTATCATTGGATCAGTAGCTGCTGCCTGCCACACTGTCCAATCAGAGAGAGAGAGAGAGAGAAGAGAGAGAGAGAGAGAGATGAGAGAGAGAGAGAGAGAGAGAGATTGATCACTTGGGACGTCCTGGGCCCCTTTTTATGTCCCTCGGAGGAACACTTAATTTTTCCCCTACACCATCCAATACACGTCTTTTCCTCTTTCACGGCCATGTTCCGGCTCGGTAGCTGTTTTCTTTCCCTTCTGCTTTCTTCTTTATTTTGGATTTTTTTCCTCCCCCCCACCACACATACACACACTCTCTCTCTCTCTCTCTCTTCTTCTTCTCTCTCTCCTCTCCTCTCTCTCTCTCTCTCGCTCTCTCTCTTTCTCTCTCTCGCACACACACACACACACACACACACAGAAGACGTTGTCACCACTCTGCACTACAGCAGCAGCAGGAATATCTCCCCATATCCCATCCCAGGCACGTCGGATCAGCCGCAGCAGCAGCAGCAGCAGTTATTGCGGTGATGTGAGGAAGCAGCCATGCTCCGGAGCATCTCACACCTTACACCCAGGTTGGGTACGTACGGCACATCTCATTCTATTCTACTGTCATTATGGGTTTTATGCTGCGGGTTTTTCTGTAGTGTGTGCGCGCGTGTGTGTGTGTGTGTTTTGCTTAAGTCAGCTCCAGATTTAGACAGAGAATAGCACCTCACAAGTGTTTTTTCCCCTCCTTGTCATTTCTTCTTGCTTCCTGTCATTGAATTGAGGATACAGCGGCTCTCTCTGTATGAATATATAACCAAAGGGAATTGGGGTGGAAGGCGGGGCTTTTGCCTTGATAAATGGAGCGTTATTCGTCAGCATGTGTGTGATCACCACTGGAATGTTAACTAGCACCTTGGACAGCGACACCAATACAATCCAACAGGGAGGAGCGACTCTCTCCCACTCTAATATTAGTAATAGATCTGTGCAGCCTAAAGTGGATGTGCGCGTGTGTGATCATACTGAGATTGATGCTCCTGTGTGTGTGCGCGCGCGCGCGCGTGTGTGCGTGCGCATGATGATCAAGAAAGTGCATGCGTGTAAGAAAGTGCACGTGTGGAAAAGAAATAGCACAGAGAACTGTGCGCGTGCGTGTACTGCTGCTGCTTCCTACCTTATGCTACATGCAGGTCAGGAGCCCTGTGGTGCATTCAGGGTTTAATTAAGCGTGTGACGTGACAGCCCTCCCCCCATCCCCCCACAGGGTTCTTGTGATCTGTGAAACAGTGTGTAGTGGGGATGTGATACAGCAGCCCTGACAGTCTGACACCAAGTTAAGCTGAGAGGAACCCCCCCCCCCCCCCCCCCGCCCATCTATCACTCCCATATCTATTTTTATCGATAGCATGGTAAAATAAAAAAAATAAAAAAACACCCAGCCTGTCCTACCAAGGCAGTGGCACGTGTGTCTCATTTTTGTTGACTAAAAAAAAATTCTGTCATATTTTCTCATCGACTACAATTTTTTTTTTTAAATTGACAATAACGAAACTATAACTAATTAAAGCAGGGGTGTCAAACTCCTTTTAGTTCAGGGGCCAAATACGGACCAGTTTGATCTCATGGGCCACAGATTTTAGGTGGAGCGGGAAAAAAAATCATCATTGTGCCCTAGTATTCAATATCAGTTTAATTCACCTGAATTTGTTACCAATTTTTGTGTAATTTAGAGAAATTTTGTGTGAGAAATTGCAAGATTAATACATTAATGTGATGTAAACAAAGGAAAAATACAAGCCCCGAAACATTTTCATTTAAATTGGTAAATTTGAGATATCTACAAATGGATTATTTGGTAATTTACACATAAATTCACATTTTCTCTGTTACTTTTTACTTTCTACTGCGGGCCGAATTGGATGCTTTAAAGGGCCGGATTTGGCCAGCGGGCCTTGAGTTTGACAGATGTGAAGTAAAGAAATACATTTATCTTTTCTTTGACTAATAAAAACTAATCTATGATTTTGTCACATGGGATGAAATCCAATTAGATCTCATGTGATCATGTGGTCATATGCATTGATCACATTAAATCTGTGTGTTATGTATTTACAAACATTTCAATACCCTCCCATATCAGGTTCTTCAATGGTAATTGAATCTTAAAAAAAAAAAAAAAATGCATAAACTGCTTTACATTTTAGTCGACTATATCTGTAACAGATTTAGTCGACTAAAATCTTAATGTTATTTAGTTGATTAAAAATATACTGTTGTTGAGATAGTCATAATCACTATAGTTTTAGTCAAAAGACTATGACTACAACTACAAATTTGTTGTCAAAATCAGCACTGATGTGTGAGAAATAGTCATTATGACATTTTTGTTGGGTTTTTGCTCTGTGGATGTTGTGATGAAGCCTAAATAAATGTGTCTTTTCTTAATCTTCCTCTGTCTCTCTTTTACAGGCGACAGTTTTGACTTGTTATGGGGATGACCGGAAGGAAAGACTGACAGAGGAACAGTGATGCTACTGTTTACATAACAGGAAGCTCACACTCACTCACTCACTCACTCACTCACTCACTCACCCACTCACACACACGCACACCCACACACACACACACACACACAGACGTGCACCCATGCTCAGATTGTCGGTCCAGGTCGCACACACGCTCCTAAATACTTCCACACTTACATGCAATTCAAGGCACTAACTGACTGAGTCACTGCCCAGTGCCCACTCACAAATATATAATCACTGACTCACACCAAAACAAACGCACACGCACACATACACACATACATACAAGGAGGAAAAGATCGTTGAATGTAGGAGCCAGAAGTGGATGGAGTGGGTGTTTTATGGAAAGTTGGATTCCTCATTGAAACCTGCACAGGTTCCATCTTCACTTATTATAGAGGCTCCTAAACACACCATCATGTCTGAGTGGAGGACCTGCAGAGTTCACTCTCCTGCTGGATCCCTTTCCAGCTCCTTTGGCTTTTTATCCCTCTTGGTTTCCATCTTGGGCTATTTCACCGCCTCATTGGCCCAACACACTGTGCCTGTTATTTCCACGGCCCAGGGCCGGATCCGAGGCATCCTGATCCCACTGCCCTCAGACCTCCTTGGGCCTGTGGTCCAGTACCTGGGAGTCCCCTATGCCAGGCCGCCAACGGGGGATCGACGCTTTCAGGCGCCTGAGCCACCTCTTCCTTGGCCAGGAATACGAAATGTGACGCAGTTTGCTCCTGTGTGCCCGCAGTCATTGGACGAGCGGAGCATGCTGGGAGATATGATGCCATCCTGGCTCACTGCTAACCTGGATATAGCAGCGACGTATCTTACTCACCAGAGCGAGGATTGTCTCTACCTCAATATCTATGTGCCAACAGAAGACGGTGAGTGAATAATAACAATAATAATGCATTGGATTTTATATAGTGCATTTCATAGACATTTCAAGTGCTTTACATTGTATTATGGCTGGGCGATATGGACCAAAACTCATATCTTGATATTTTTTCTCAAAATGGCAACATACAATATAAATTTCAATCATTTACATTCAAATGAAGTCTGACCAGAAAGACAATTCTGTGTTAAATTTGCTGATGCAAAATGCCACATAGGCACATTTTGCATCAGCCATTGCATTATTTGAAAAAGCAACTCAAATGTACTTTGTGAAATGCTTGCATTTCTTTTGTGTGTATTATTTGAGAAAGATAACTTGAATGTAACGATTTATGTTGGGCACATAAGCACTTTTGCTTCTTCCTGTTTCAGTCTTGTATGTTTTTGAATATTTTCTTGTTAGACTGAAACAAACAAACTGAACTGACCTGAACATTTATGAACAAACGGTTGCACAAAATGTGCCACTTTTGGCTTTCTCTCATCTAAATGACAGCACGTGTGAGTGAGCTCTGTAGTGTGGCTTGTTTAGGGGAGGGTCTGGGTCAGGACGCACTCTGAAATACATCTAACTGTACTTTTTAATGCTGTTCTGAGAAGTAGTGAAGGCAGTGACTCCTAAAACAAGTGTTTTAAAACAAAATAAGCAATATATGCACATATATGCACATGTAGTTTATATCAATGTAGGCAATATTAAAAGAAATTCATAGAAAATGCGAACTTCAATCTTGATATATCGCCCAGCCCTATATATTCCACATATTGAGGCAATATTTATATAAAGTTAAATCATGTGTAGTTTGTTTTTTAACTTTATATTGGATAGTGACACCTGGAGGAGGCTTTCAGGGATATTTTCAATAGTCAACCCATCCATCCACCACACACACCATGTTGATACAAAAATAACAGTTGCTTTAAAAATCCACCTTCATCACCTCTGCACCTCTGCGGTTCAGCCACCAATTAATATGCAGACACCTGCGTCCTCCGCTACGGGGTTTTACGTCTTTACGTGTGGAGGAAAGTGGGAAAGACACAGATTCAGTCATGCATACATATCGGTTCATACACATACATGTGACCCTAAGCTCACATATAGTCTCACACACACAGCATGGCAATGAACACTCCCACATCTTCAATATATATCCACCTGCAGAAAAAGGATGGTGAGGGGATATGAAATATAGGGAAGAAGGAGAGCTGCAGACTTTTCCTGCTCTCTCTCTCTCTCTCTCTCTCTGAGTGTGTGTGTGTGTGTGTTTGTACGCTTGGTGAAAGATCTCATAATAAAAATAGGGCATGTGGTTATTTAGATGCAAACGTGTACATAACCAGGAATACAGTGTGTGCATATATAGTCACATATAAACGCAGTGGTCCGTGTTATAATAACCTTGATGGTTTGAACACTGTCAGTTTGTCCGTCCTTGTAACCCAATCCATCTTCCCCTCTCTTTTTCAGACATCCATGAGGAGGGGGGTCAGCGGCCTGTGATGGTCTATGTCCACGGTGGCTCATATACAGAAGGCACAGGGAACATGATGGATGGCAGCGTGCTAGCAAGCTACGGCAATGTCATTGTCATAACCCTCAACTACCGCCTCGGAGTGCTCGGTAAAGTAATATATGTTGCATATCGGTTCTATCTGCCATTGGAAAGCTGTTGTATTTTACTGGTTTCTACTGGCATCACCCCAAGTGTGCAGTAAAAGTGGACGTATGGTCCTTTTTATCCCAGTAATAGGGGTGTGCATTACTAGGAATCTGACGATACGATTCGATTCAGGATACGACATATCCTGATACTATACAATACAGTATACATTGTGATATGTCGTGATATCTATAATTACAAATTTCACCTTTAGAAATAAAAAATTGTATGAAATACAATTTATTTCATGTATTTTAAACTGGCGAGAACAAATAAATGGTGACAAACTGTAATTCAAGTACGAATATCAAAAACAGGTGGTGTGTTTATCAAACTGTCAAATTCCATTTTTCAAAAAGCTTTAACTTTTGCTTCTACAACAGTTCTTCTGTTAAGTTCTTAAATCCTTTTTAAGAAAAAAGAAACGTCCATAAAAGTGCCCAGTATGGTTTGTGAAAATAAAGTGCGTCCAAGCTAAAATGCATTGAGGAGTGAGTAGTTTAACAAGGTCTGATGTGGTTCGCTGACACCTAGTGACTGGGCATTTGCAGGTTATGTTTGCAATCTAATGGTTATGGACATTCTTTGGATCAATACAATAATTGTGCAGTGAAACATTGCGATATAATGCAGAATCAGTTTTTTCTTACACCTTTAGTTAATAGAGTCAACTACTGTTAGTAGTTTTATATTTTATACACTTTAGATGAGTTAGGGAAGCCCACGATTACGTCCATTTGCTACAAAAATACCATGGAAATGTATGATTGATATGGTCCCAAAACATGTAATTAAAGGTTCTTTTTAACATCTATCAAAGAGCCCAGTCTTTTTTATAGAAATAAAGTGCAATTAACTTCCAAGCTAAAATGCATAGAGGAGTGAGGTAGTTTAACAAGGTTTAATGTGGTTCACTGACATCTAGTGACCGGGCGTTGACGTGCTATGCATATGTTAGCGTGATTAAATCTTTTTTTTTTTTTGTTGAAAACCATGGTAAAAAAATAAAAAATTAAGTTGGACATCTTTTGGATCGATGCAATAATCGCGTGGTGAAATATCACAATATATTGCCAAATTTATTTTTTCTTATACCCTTAATGCATATATTAGAAAAATGTTAAATTATTTTTGCTTAAAACCAGGATGAAAAAAATCTATTTTGACAGTTTTTGGATCGATATGATAATTGTGCGGTGAAATATCGCGATGTATCCCCAAATTGATTTTTTATTACACCCTTACTTAGAAAGCCATATACACTGTATGTAGCCATCGGGTTTGTATATAGTGGAAAACATCTAAAATGACTCGTTCCCATGATCTGGCCTTGGGCAAAAACAGCATCAGTTCTAATTACTGCCATTTTGATCTGATATCACGACTGTGTCACAGAACAACCGTACAGTATTTCATTTATGTCGTGGCTTACAGAGAGGAGAAATGCAATCATGATGTGATCACATCAGCATGTCATTGTTTGTGTCGTTACAAAATGTTACAAAGGCTTTAAATGCTGATTATCAATTGCATTCCCTGTTAAAACATGGGTATCTTATTCTTTAATTGATTCAGTTGGATGAATATTGTCAAAAAACTAATGATTCTACAAACGATAAATTATATTTAGTGTTTTCTCTCTGCTGCTATTTGTTTGTTGGGCTTGGTATCATAAGGTTTACAGTACAAGGTGATGCAATTTGTGCTGTGTAAATGCAATTGTCTTTGAACTTCTAAAATATCCAGCTTCTTGCTTCTCATCTTTATTTCCAATCTTTTCCCTCAGCATACAACAGTGTTCCAAAACACAACGTTTTTATTTTCCAACAAAACATTTCATCTTTATTCTGGTCATTTAAAGAAAAAAAAAAAAAAAACGCATACACATTGCTTTTGTTCTCTGGATTTTTTGATCCTCGGAAGAGCTACAAACGGGGGAAGTTATTAACGAGTTGTTTATTTACCCAAAGTGCATTTCTGTTTTTCTGTGCCTGGATGATGTTTTTTTTTCTTCCTTGGGATAAAAACATCCTTGCTATGGGTTTCCCTTTGGAAATAAACACCCTGAGGCCATTTCCCCCGCTTCTACTAGAATAGCCTCTAATCTGATCCTTTTTACCTCCATGACTCTCCGCACAGTGAAAATCTGATCCCCATGGGTTTCTTTTATTAACAGCTATGCAAAGTTCAAGGGTTGAAAAAAACATAAAAATACATTAATAATCACTAAAGCCTTTCCTGGTTTACTGTATATTATGAACAATCAGCTGCTGAGAGGATGGGAAGGGACTCATTTGTGCAGTTTGTCCTCATATTGATTAAGTCCACTGGATACATATTTCATTGGTCTGGGGAAGAAGTGGCATAAAGTCGTCCACTCTTCACTGATTCATATGATGTAATTCACTCAAATATGCCATCAGGTTAGGAAAAGTGTGTTTATATCATTAGTGGTCTGAGTTAATGCTGATGTGCTGTCGGACCTTCATGAATTTGTGGAATAGACTAATGCATGCAAATTATTTATATATGGAAAGTATGGCACAGTTTGGATAATTATTTTTGATTTAGTTGCATTTGCTTTGTTGTTCTCTAAATTAGGGGTTCTCAACCTTGGGGTGAGGACCCCGTTTGGGGTTGCGAGACACTGGGAAAGGCTCGTCAGATCCCTTCAAGAACTAAGAATATTTTTTCTGAACAATTTAAGCCTATTTTTGCTTATTTTTTGCCTTTTCCTGTAACTACACCAAACTTGCTACATTTTTGCCCGTTTTCGTCACTTTTCTTGTCATATTTGCTCTTTTTAAGACATTTTTGCTTCATTACTCCTATTCATGCCACTTCTCCATCAAATTTCAATGCCTTTTCTGCACATTTTTTTTCCATTTTCAAGACATTTTTGGCACTTATAAACCCTTTCCACCACTTTTTCCCACCTAATGTCACATATGTTGACCTATTATTGTCAGTTTTAACCTCTTTTCACCATATTTCATGATTATTTTTGCCAAAATAACCACATGTACGATTGGTCATGCCCATTATTTGCCAGTTTAAAGTAATTGTTCTTACATTTTAAATTACATTACCCCAACTCTCTCTCCCCCATTTCTGCCACATTTATGCCAATATTGACACTTTGAACCCTTTTTACCACTTTTTGTCCACTCTAACTTGCAACTTTTAACCATTTTCTGTGGTTTTAAAACCCAATTTCACCACCTTTTCCACCATTTTTGGTCAATTTTAATCCATTTTGTTTCTGATTAAAACAAGGATTTACATCCTTTAGATGACTATATACTGTGGCCCAAATAATAATACACTTCCTGGATAACAGTGGATATTATTCAGATAAATAAATAAATGTGATTATCACAGATTCATAGAACAATGAACCATCATTTTGATGACTTTGTGGATGGCCCCCAAAAATCTCTCCCCTTTATTCCCTCTTAAAGATGGCTCTGTCTTTCTGGCACCTTTATTTTGGAGGTCACCGGCTGAAAAGGTTGAGAACCACTGCTCTAAATACACACGACATCAAAATTCTAAAAGTTATTTCTCTTCTTGGGAAAAAGGCATTAATTTTAGATGAGGTTCAGTTTTTGATTAAAAGAAAAAGGAGGTTTTTAGAAAATGGGGTGCAGGAATGTTAAATGCACACTGAAAGATAAAAAAAAAAAAAAAAAGACGCCTTTAATTAGTTTCCCAAGGCTTTTATTAAACCCTAATTATGTGGAATGGCACACATATAGTGGCCGTCAAAAAGTGAGACACTTTTCTATAGAGCGATGACCTTGAAGAAGGAAGAGCAGCCAAAAAAATCCCCATTATGATTCAAATAATAGCCATTCCCACACATTTGTTACTGAATGCTGATGCCATCCTCCTCCTCCTCCTCCTCCCCCTCCTCCTCCTCATCTCTATAATCACCATCATCATCATCATGGTCATCACGCATTCTCAAGAGGTGCTTTCTTCCTTCTCCTCCTCCGCCTCCTCTTCACCATCATCATCGCCTCCATCGTCATTGTTCAGATGCATAAGGTGAGCTCATATATGTACAGTTAGGCATATAAACATTTTTCAGCTAATTTTAGTGTAACACAATTTCAAACTGGAGCACAAGTAACACTGCATGATAATTTAAACACTAAAATAACAGGATTGGACATGATACACTAATAAGTGTATGAAGACATCCTGGGTCTGATCCAAATGTCATCCTCCTAAGGATGTTTTTTTTTCTTTTTCTTTTTGCTTCCTGACAAAAGGCCCCAAACTAATGAAATACACTATCTTACTTATGCCTGTCTTGCTCATTATAGTCTGATGTCTGGGGTTCATAGAAATGAACTTGTGCAGTAATGAGATATTTTGTGCTCAAGTGAGCCATTAGTGTTCTCAGTGTTTACATGCTGCCTGTGGTAAAGGCAATCACGGACAGCTGCAGTGGGAACTTTTAATGCATTACTAAGGCCTGTGTGTCTCTGTGTATAAGATGTGCTTTTACATTTGGTCTATGTTAAGAAACCGATGAAGTTAGGTGCAAAATAAAACTGCTAATACATACCTTGCATTCTAACCAGGGCTTTCCAACCTTAGGGTTGTGACCCCATGTGGGGTCGTCTGGAAATAAAATGAGGCTGCCTGAAATGTCTAGTAATAATACACACAAAAAAAATGATTGAAATTATATTTTTGAATATCTATATTAAAAAAAATCTAACTTTAAAGAATATTTTTTTTTTCTAGTAATAATATATTTTAAATGATTAAAATTATATTTTTAAATTTCTACATTTAAAAAATAAAATACAGTAAATTTAAAAAACATTTCTTTTACTAGTAATAATTTTGTTTCACAAAAAGATTAAAATTATATTTTTAAATTTCTACATTTAAAAAAAAAATTTTAAATTTTTTTTTAAATGTTTAAAATTGTATTTACTTTTTTATTTTTCTTTATCTATTTTGCACATTTAAAAAGACAATACATAGAAATATATATACAGAGAAGGATGAGGTAGAAAGCTTAACTATCATTATAGGGGTTTTTTTTCCCAATTAAATTACCACATACAATCTCAAACAACTGTATCCTATACTTTCACTTTCTCAAATATGAATGTAAACTAATTTTAGAGAAAAAAAAGTGTGGGTCACCAGAAATTTGTGATTTAAAAATGGGATCACGACAAGAAAATGTTTGGGAACCACAAAGTTAAACCATTCCCTAGCTTTGCATATTTGTACATTTATTTTGTGATTAAAGCAATTTTAATTTTTTTTTTACTTTTTTGTTTTCCAACTCTACTTCTGTTTCTTTTTCTTTGGGCTTGCAGGATTTCTGAGTACAGGAGACCAGGCAGCCAAAGGGAACTATGGCTTGCTTGATCAGATCCAGGCTCTGCGCTGGGTGAAGGAGAACATTGGAGCCTTTGGTGGGGATCCAGGCAGGGTGACAGTGTTTGGCTCTGGTGCTGGAGCTTCTTGTGTGAGCCTTCTAACCTTGTCTCATTACTCAGAGGGTAAGTTGTTTTTCCATTTATTCAAATGAGCTAATAAGCCATTGGAGTTTTCTGTAAATGTGTTTTATTGGCATATCTTAAAAGCTCAGGATTTCTTGGTCTTTTTAAATGCAATGACATCCTTGTTTTTAACCCTCCTAATATTCCCTAAAATATCACTAACAGACTTTACCCTTGGGATCAATCTGACCCCACATATATTTGCCTCCAGAAAAAATGATTTTCAAAAAATTGTTGACCAAGTTTTTGTGTCAGGCACTTTGTTTATTTCTTGAATACATAAATAACCCATTGATAATGAAACATTGACCTGTTCTCTAAGTGCCACCATCAGGCCAAAAAAAATCTTTCAACCAAATATTTTCTAATTTGAGGTGCACTTACATGACTCTCACAGAATGAACCCCATTGAATGATGTTGGTGACCCCCCTTTCCTATCATAAACATGTTTAATTACATATCTTGATCTATTTGGGGTTATGGTGTGGGAAAGTTATCATGAGAATATCCCCATCCCCCCCCTACTCTACCCCTGCCATGTACCTACTCAAAAGTATCAAATCTACACCTGCAGGTGTAGAGATGTAAGGTCACACATGGACCACTCACAGACAGACACGTTTTACACAGCTAAAACTGCTTGGGGTCAAATTGACCCCAGAGGAACACCAATGTTATGCATAATCAATTGTACCCATCTGATTCGGAACGGTCATGGAATATGAAGCAAATAACAAAGTCAACTAATATTGTTTGAATGATAAACACTGAATGGGTCAAATTGACCACAAGGATAATAGGAGAGTTAATTAAATGATTTAATCATCAAAACATTGGAGCGATAGGTTTATATGGATCAGATTTTATACATGCAGATGAAGGTCTTGAAAGCACCAACATTTAATGCATTTCACTTTCTCCAGTGAGCTGATATTTAATTTATTGGCTTTAGCTTAAAATGTTGTTGTGTGATAATGGAGCCAGTTAGTGATTCATGCGGCTAAGAGCAGATCTGTTTTTATTTTATTTATTTTTTTTACTTTTCACCCTTTTCCACTTCAACCTGAGGCCCAAACGTTGACCCATCACATATTTAAATAATGCATGTCTCTGACTTCAGCGCATTCCTGTGCCTCTGCATTTGTTTATAAGTGCAAATGTGTTGTGTAACCTTCCAGTGTGCAATCATATGGTTGTGTGCATCCATGCATATGTGTGTGTGGGTGCGTGGCAGATTCATAAATGCATTTGACTGCCTCTGTGTATGTATGTATAGTTTATACAAACACATTTGTATTCATGTTTGTGTGTTCATGTGTGTCAGACCTATTTCACAGAGCCATCATCCAAAGCGGCAGCGCTTTAGCTAGTTGGGCTGTCAACTACCAGCCAAGCAAGTATGCCAGGCAGCTTGGTGAGAGGGTGGGCTGTGGCATCGACGACAGCGCTCAACTCGTCGGCTGCCTCCAGGGACGCAGTTATCGTGAGCTCGTGGAGCAGAACATCACCCCGGCCAAGTATCACACCGCCTTCGCCCCGGTGATCGATGGCGACGTTATACCTGACGACCCCCAGATTCTGATGGAGCAAGGAGAGTTTCTGAACTACGACGTGATGCTCGGGGTTAACCAGGGCGAGGGCGTGAAGTTTGTGGAGGGCATCGTGGACTCAGAGGACGGCGTTACTGCCGAAGACTTTGATTTTGCTGTGTCGGACTTTGTTGATAGCTTGTATGGATACCCTGAAGGAAGAGACACGCTGAGAGAGAGCATCAGGTGAGTGGCTGTGGGAATGTGTGAAATAACAATTTGGTGAAATAGACTGACATTGTGAGCACAGTTCACCCAAGATGTAAGATATGATGGTAACACTTTACTTAAAGTTTTAAACATAAAGGCTGACATTATGCTGTCATTATTATGACATGACACCTGTCATTAGTATGAATATGGTTTCATTAAGGCTGGCATTAAGTGTTGTTCGTTACCCGAAACCTAACCCTTGTTACCCTTACACCTAACCCTAACCCTAACCTTAACCTTAACCTTAACGTATGATGCAAGCACCCCATCCCCACCTTTAATTACCCAGGTTCCCACACCTTACCCATTCTTTCTAAACCCTAACCCATTTTCCATTACCCTAAACTACCCTTCCCCACGACCCAAACCCATTCTTCTTTACCCTAACCCTAACCCATTTTTACTTACCCTAACCTTCTCTTCCCCATGCCTAATGCTAACATCAGATACTCCCGAACCCTGGTCTTCCCCAACCCCCTCCTGCACATCTTGGTATAAGCACTTTATCTTTTATATCATATTTAAATTATTTATGTTTCAATTGGGTGGGTCGATAATCTGATTTTTATTCTTACAGGAAGCTGCAGACCCTCTCCTCTTTTATTGAGTTCTAGACCTGTTTTATTGGAGGGTTTTTTTTTTTTTAAACTTTTGTATTTTAATTCCTGGTTTAGATATTTTGTTTTTTTAAATTTTTATTTTACTATTTTAAATCTACTGTTATAGGGAGGGGGAGAGGTTCCTGTAGCCCATGCCTTTAAACATTTCTATTCCTACCTAACTCTAACCCCACTAGATCCCTCCACCTAACCCAAAAAATGCCTAGCTCCAAAGGTGTCATCATTTAACGAATGACACTTAATGACTGCTTAACGCCTTCATGACACATTGTTCATGGTAATGACAGATAATGACAGCATAATGTCCGTCTTATGTATAAAACTTCAAGCAAAGTGTTACCGATATGATGAGAACCAGCAGACCCCAGATACCATGTACAGCAGGGGTGTCAAACTCATGTACGTAAGGCATGGACGATATCCAAGCAATAAGTGACAGATATGTCAATCCCTGCAGGATCGTCACTTACATTTCCTTGATTGTGTGACCACATTAGATTTATTCCTGGAAATTTGATGGAATAATTTGTGGATTTCATTTCTGATATGATACCGATTTTACAACCTTGCGTATCGACCGATACATATTGATCCGATATCAGCATGAATCATACATACTTTTTTTTTTTCCTCTCTTTTTTCTTTAATTAAAAAAAATAAAAAATAATTACTTATTTTGTAGTGTGGAATGTTAGAAAAGGCTTGATCAAGTGATGTTACTCAAACAGAGAACAATAGTCAGCAACAGTGGGTATGAGAAAAACTGACCCATTTATTATTAACCATCTGGTTGCATAATTTTTAACCTTCAACACAATATCTACAGTATTCTATTGAATAGTGAATTGAATAAAATAAATAAAAAAATCAGAAAATCCAGAAATTTGAATCCAATATCCGATATTCGTTTTCAGGCTAATATAGGACCGATATTGATATCGGATCGGGACACCTAGTACTTGTTTTGTTAACTTCAGATTATACATGACTTCTATCATGTGATACAAGCATGGAAAACTGTGATCCCTGCAAAAAAATGGTGGAGTTATATTTGAATTTGTGTATTTGGAGAAACTAAGATATCTACAACTGTTTACTTTCTCCTGCGGGCTGAATTGGATGCGCTAAAGGGCCGGCTTTGGCCCCCGAACCTTGAGTTTGGCATGTGCTACACAGGATTAATATTAACCTTTGTGATAGCTTAAGTGAAGGCACACAAAAGAGAAACCTTTCTCTGTCATTTGTGCACTAAAGTAGTGTTTTTCAGCCATTATTAATATTTTTGTAGCTCCTAATCCTTTTTGGGACACCAAAAGTACCTCCTTGTTTAGCCCTAACACGCCTGATTGTGAGAAAAGGCTCTTTACAAGCTTTTTGCAAAGCTGCACAATGACACCTTCATTAATTTCAAATGCGAGGAGCAGGGAGACCCCTGATACATGCATATTGCATTTTTTACAAACCCCTGCTGACAAGGTATGTGTATCCACAGTTGGGAATCACTGGAGTTACATGAACAGTAATGAGGCGTTGCAGCCATTATGCATGTTTTCCAGATGTTTTTCAGCTGTATTTTAGATTTCTAGCTTCGCCTTTTAAAGTGTGTTTACAGTATCGTGACTCAGTTCATTGTCAGATGGCTAGAATTAATTGTGTGGTGCATGTTTACTTTTTAAAAAATAGGCATCTGTAATAGGTGGGAATTTAAATTCTCCTATTATTATGTGAATAAATTGATAAATGTTTAATAGACCCCTGGTTGGAAGTCACAGCCCCAATGGATAATTTATGCTAATTGTACCCTGTATGCCAGAATAGTGCACGATAACTGTAAGCAAAACCTACAAGAAAATGGTATTTAATGCTAAATACAAAGCATAGAATATATGGGTTGTGGTGGTAGTTGTATTGGACACGTTATATTTTTTAAAACAGAGATTTGAGATTCAAAGAAGGGTTTTTTGAGGTGCATTTCATACTAAAGTGCAGGGAATAGTATTATTATACCAAATCACAAAAAGGACTTTTATAACACTGATCCCAGGTGAGCTGATGTTAGATAACATCCACAATGAACGGTAACAAACACCATTTTTGCAGCTCATTCCTAAACATGAACTAATCCAATGCAGCTCCTTCATGTTTTGCTATAAACGTATCCACAAACTTCCTCCTTTGCAGATTTGACGCTGTAAAATTTTGTTGTCTCATCAAGTGAGCAGCTAATTTCGCTGACATTACAGCTAAAAATGTATTGTTAATGATAATTCATCCTCTATAGATGAATGTGAAACAAAACACATCCATGTTTTAGCTGAATTCAGCGTGGCTGCATGCTCCACCCAAACACGTATAGCATATAGACGTTGTCATTGAGCCTGAATCTAACATGCACCTGTTTGTCTAATTACACAGTGTGTCAACCAGGTGGTGCAATAAATTACTGTAATTACGTATTTTCGTGTAACCTGATTTCAGTTCTAACCCTAACCCCTTTGAGAGGATGGTTTTATGCAAATGCACCATTTACCATTTTGCATATTTCAAGGTTCCAAGTCACTTTTGCAGCCGTGGTGACAGAATGAGTACAAAGAGTGTTGCACAGAAAGGTGTTTGAGTGTTGCTTTATCTGTAGCCAAAAAAAAAAAAAAAAAATCAATACCAATTGTTTTGTTTTCTGTTTTGATATTGATAATAATGTGAAGCGCTTACTTGTATTCAGCAAGAGATGTGTGTCTAAAAAAAGCATTGTGTTAGTGAAACATCTATTTAGCAACATTTTTTTAATGTTCGTACTGATTTGTATGGAATAAATATCCTTATTTTACAACGGCGTATTAGGGCCACAATAAAATTAAAATAAATCTGAGTACTACAAGATTAAAGTCGTAATATTTCGGGATTAAAATCGTAATTTTCTGAGAATAAAGTCGTAATTTTATTAAAGGTCATAATATCTGGAGATTCAAGTCGTAATATTTTGAAAAAGAAGTTGTAATTTTCTGAGAATAAAGTCGTAATTTTATTAGATTAAGGTAATATTATTTGGAGATTAAGTCGTAATATTTTGAGACTAAAGTCGTAATTTTATGAGACTAAAGTCGTAATTTTATGAGAATAAAGTCGTAATTCTATGAGAAAAAAGTCAGAATTTTATTAGATTACGGTAATAATATTTGGAGATTAAAGTTGTAATATTTGGAGATTAAAGTTTACATTTTAGGAGAATAAAGACGTAATTTTATTAGATTAAGGTAATAATATTTGGAAACTAAAGATGTAATATTTTGAGGATAGAGTCGTAATATTATGAGAAGAAACCTGTATCTTAAAAAAACTCGTAATTGTATAGCGCTCAGAATTCCGTGTTGAAGTGAACGCAACTAACACCTATAACCCTTCAAACTTTAATCTCATGAAATTACGATTTTATTAAGATACAACTTTATTCTCCTAAAAATTATAACTTTTTTTCCTCAAAATATTACAACTTTAATCTCGTAGTGGCCAGATTTTTTATTTTATTTTAATGTGGCCTTAATAAGCCATTGTAATAATTGGCTTATTGTATAAAAAATAATAAACTTGATAACCAATTTCCTGGCTAACCTTGCTGTATTCTTTAAAGGTTTATGTACACAGACTGGGCAGATCGCGACAACGCAGAAACTCGCCGAAAGACGCTGGTTGCGCTTTTCACCGACCACCAGTGGGTGGCGCCGGCCGTTGCCACGGCCGACCTTCACGCCCAGTATGGATCTCCCACCTACTTTTACTCTTTTTACCATCACTGCCAAAGTGATGCCACACCACCATGGGCAGACTCGGCACACGGCGATGAGGTGAGACGGATTGAAGTGGCAGCTGAAAATGTTTTTCAATGGCTCATGGGATGAGATCAGCAACCAGGGAATATTCTTCAGAAGAGTGGAGCTAATTTGAGTAATAATGGAGTATTATGAGTTGAGTAATGGGAAAATGGGAATTAATTATGAGTCACAGTAATTCTTTAGGTTTAGAGGCTGCTTTATATAGGTCGGCTCATCTTGCTCAATGCAAAGCCCCCAGTGCCTGAAATTATTCACAATGTTCTTGGAATTAATTTCCTTAAAGGTCTGACATGAATATTCAATTTTGGGATGTTTTCGACCATTTCTGGTCTTTCTATTATTTTTCTTGTTCATATAGGTTTGGTTGTGCATTTATAATGAGGTGTATGTTTTACATTTAATTGAATTTGAGAGGGATATTGGATTACATAGATGTGGAAATTGCAGATAAAATGATAGCTAAGGCCAGGTTTGCTACTGAAACATATGAGGCAGTTTGGTTTCTTGTTGCCTTCTATTAATGCAATCCTTTCTCTGTTTGTGTGTGTGTGTGTGTGTGTGTGTGTGTGTAGGTGCCCTACGTGTTCGGAGTGCCTATGCTGGGACCCACTGATCTGTTCAACTGTAATTTCTCTAAAAATGACGTGATGCTGAGTGCAGTGGTGATGACGTACTGGACCAATTTTGCCAAAACAGGGTGAGCTTTATTCATCTCATTTGAAAAACATTCTTTGAAGTGTTATTTGTCTTTATTTTAAAGCGAAAAAACATGTGCAGAATCTGTTTTTCTAAGTTTAGACAAATGAGGATCTTTTTTTTTTTTTCCAAATTAATTTGTAATTATATGATGTAAATTAGATTTTAAACTGGTAAAGTAAAACACATGGATTACGTCTTTGCCCTTAGAGGTTTTTTTGGCCAAATCCAACATGGACATCTTTACAGGCTGTTTTGGAAATGACTGACCAATCATGACAGCTATTCATCTGTTCCCTGCTTTCACTAAGATAACAGAATTTAGATTTAATGTTAAATTTGTAATTTTGAAGGTTTTTTCTAAACATACTTGGAGTGTTGAACAAAGTGTGTGAAAAACCAAAAGGAGTGAGACATTAGATCAATGACAAGTGTTCATACTGTACTCGTCTGTGTTTGTGACACAACCCTAATTTATTCATGTCCTTTAATTCAGAGCCTAAAACAAAACTTGGCAGATCTCAGCCTCAAACACATTTTTACTATTTGCCTCAATTAGACCTGATGACAATTCAGGTGGATGGAAGTCTGACATATTTATGAATAATTGTTTTATATTAACTGAACAGCATTTGTGAACGTTTCAGACTTTGTTCTGTGGATAAAACTGGATTTTATGCAATATGTAAATTAGTTTCTGTTTTATGTCTAGAAAATTGTGGAGTGACTTTGATGGCAACAGTTTCATCACTGGATATCTTAGAAAAAATGACCAAACATTCAGACATGAAGCAGCACTCCAGACTAATCTTGGCCTAGTGTTCACGCAGGTTCTTTGTCATGTCCAAATCTTGACAGAGCTTTTAGTTTCTTGGACTCAGGCTGAGAAAGTTAAAGTGACCTTACTCTTGAAAAAGTCCTTGGGGATAGCCAAGGCAATATCCAAAAGGAACAGATCCAAGGGCGCTCGGTTGATGAATCTTCTCTGTCTTCTCTTTCCTTTTTAAACCGGCTCCAAAAACTTTCTAATGTTGACAAAAACATCATCAAATCTCAAAAATGTGAAGGTTTTACTTCTTGTTTTTCCCACATCTTCTAAGCGGGGCTTTAGTCTGTGAACCACGTTGTTGTAAACTGAATAAACAAATGTATGGTCAGGATAGTTTGTGATTTACGGAGCCCCAGACATGACATGATAAAAAAAAATCTATATACTGTGGCTACGAAATAGCAATGACAGGCGCACAAAACGCTAATTCAGGGCCATGAAATAGTAATTAATAATACCTGATGTACATACCGGTATATGCCATGTAGCTTTTTTTATTCATTGGTGAAAGATTGATACCCCATTAAAGCGACATAAAGCGTATACACATTTCGGAGATTTTCGGAGACCCGCCATTGTGCTACTGACTAAACTTCTGGTTAACTTCAAAACAAGAGCCTTCTTTAAAAAAGCGTTAAAAAATGAATGGAAGACAGGAAAAGATGCTTTTGTTTTGAAAAGGGGATGTTTGACTTTTAGCTTGAAGCTGGTCCAAGGACCATTTTATGTTCCTCTCGCGATCCTCATGGGGTGGTTGAGTATGACTAGTGTGCCCACTGTGCACACTTAAAAAAATGTCCTGATATAGTATACATCCGGGTATGTCATTTCGAACACAGCCATTGAGAGACAACATGTGAAAACTCATAACTTCCTGTTTACAACAGCCGCAGTGAGTCCACTTTGCACCGAAAGGTCAGCTGTTATGCATGTGACACATTCGCACACACATAGTAACACTTTTGACGGTTGCAAAACAAAAATAAAAGCAACACGGCATCGGCAAAGGCAGCTCAGCTCCTGGTCCTCTTTGTTAACATCTGCCATTGCTACAGTGACTCACTACGCTAACCACCAGGATTAATATTTATATTGTTAGTTAGAATTTTGTGCACACGTTATACTTATTTCCTGTCCATTAAGTAGTGTTTTGTGCACACGTCTGTGGCTCTGTATTGATTTGCTGTTTGGTTTAATGCAACCACTACAAATGACACCAATAAAGCCACGATGCATCACCAATTATAGTGATCACCAGTGTTCCCGATACAGCCCACACCTAAACTCCTCTCGTCCCACCACTCATTCCCTCTTCCCTGGCATCATCGCACCTGGGGACAGCAAATTTCAAGTGCTTTGTTTTCTTCCATCAACTGAAAAACCCCCGTCTGTTGTTATCGCCTCGTTCCCACAGCTCAGGTATTGGGACGACGTGAATCAAATGCTAAGAGGTGGTTTGCACCACGAGTTCCCACGAGTATGTACTGCAGCCAATATAAAAACTTTGTTCTCGAAACAAGAATAAAATTCTCTGTTCGGGTTAAGTATGCAGAAACCAAAATGAACCAAGAAGACTTTGAAGTTAATTACTGGAGAATTAAAACAAGTGCCTGAACACAGAGCTCAGAAACATCTTGTTTTTTTTTTACTGGAAAAACAACAAACCTGACAAATCACACTGATGGGAGAAGCTTTTATCTTTCCACTGTGGCATGATATACAAGATAACAGTAATTGTTGGTGGACCCTTTATTCTACGGTGCTGGAAGTGAGTAATTACAAGTAATTAATCCAATTGAGGCTCTTTCCACTGAGACCTCCTCAGATTTGCAGAGACATCTGCAGTTTAGACTTGATCTAAATCACCACAGTGCTCTATTTGCAATCTCACAGCATAAAAAAGAATGAGGACAGTGCTCCCACGTGTTTTGACTGTGATGTGAAGAAACTGTCTTTAATGAGCATGCATTAAAGCTGCCGCATTGCATTAGGTTAGCATTTTCTAGCCCATCATGCCTTTTTTTTTTGCCATTTCTGCAGCAGATATGTAGATGCAGAAGAGGACCACGCCAGGAGAAGGAGGTGCAGATTTCACCAGTATATGCTTTAATTATGAAGCGGAAGTCTTTTTTTTGAAGAAAGATCACTCTTGGCTCAGGCTCCCTAAGATGGTTATAGCACTTTGCAACAACTCAATTTAACGCAGGAGATGTGATGCTCCCTGATGTACATTTTGTAAGTCTCTGTGTAGGTGTATAAAATCTCTGCGTGTGTGTGTCTCAGTTAGTCTTTGCTCCTCTTGCTGCTTTTTTTTGTGATGTTCTTAAGGAGTTGATTGACAAGTGAGCACATGGAGTGTAACAGGCAAGCGTGTGAAGATGTGCTACTGTTTCACTTCACAAAATTTAAGATGCAGATGGAAATTTAGTCTGTAAATCAACAGAGCGGTGCCTGTCCGCCTGTGTCCGAGAGGTGATTTTTCAGGGTGTTTTCACCGTGCCCGGTGCACACATTCATCTTTAATGCAGACGTTGAACAGTTTTATGGTTACACATGGTGTGGACTTGTGGAGTTGAAGCTGCGTATTACTGGGGATGTTTTTCTTAGAAACAGAAAAATAGACAAAAATCAATGATCTACAGCTGAAACACCTCAAAGCTACTACGTGCACAGAAAAAAAAACTTTTTTTGCTAACAGTTTGATTTGTGCCGTTTTGATATTGATTGGAAAATATGTGTGGGGATGTTTGATGTGCCAGTTTGAGTAAAACTACATATCTTCAGAGAGTTCTCAGTCCCTCTGTTAGAGACTCTTGACATTTGAGTTAAAAATAATGACATAGAACGAAAAACCAGGACAAAAAATGAAGACATTAACATCATATTTTGATGCCTAAAACATGCCTAACTGGGGTGTTTTTTGCTAGTTTCCCATCAGCCTTTCTGGCACGTCCAACTTCTACAAACTAGGAAACAGGCCAAGTGCTCCTGTGTGTGATGACCTTAAAATTAGGTGTGGTCTGGCACGTTCATTGACGCAGTGCTATTTCAATACTGAAGCAAAATGATAAGCCACTATGTTGCTAGTACCTGCCAACTGCTTCTTTATAGCTGTGTTTTTAGACTGTTTTTGAGCTTCAGGCATTTTTCTTTCGGAAGTCCTTAAGTCGCATTCGTCATCATAAATTGGTTCATAACATTGACAGTTTTAGCACCAAGAGAGCAGTCAGGTCTTAACATAAATTATGACATGATAAAAACCTACAGTGCAAGCTTTGAGGATTTCAAACTGCAATTTGAGCTACTAGTTCTGGCAGGTTTTTGCTTCATCTTCAAGAAGTCATTGTTTATTAGTACGGTATATGTTTATGAGCATGTCTTTGTAATTTAAAATCTGCTACCCCCAATATTTTTTTTTTTTTAATTATTATTTATTGTTTACTATACTATTACTTCAAAAAGAAAGGAAAAAGTTAACGGTGAATACTCCACTTGCTGAAATTTCTCGCACATTGCATTGTGGGATGGGGAATTGCAACAGTGCAAAGAAGTGTTTTTACTTCGTTCAAATATCACGGAGAACACCGGGAACAAACTAGAACAAAACTGGTGCCAAGAGAATCCTTGTCCTCCTTGCATGGTGAAAAATACGCAAGAAACCACGAGAGTGAGAATGAAGTACAGGACTGTTTACAGGACTATGCAATGTGTAAAAATTTCAACAAACGTCGTGTTTATGCTGTGTTCGATTGCACTTAGAACCCGAAAAAATCTGGGTTGTCAATTTCAACCTCTGAGGTAAATGCGTTTCATTCAGTAAGCTCGGAAAACAAGACTGGCCACAGCAAGCTGATGTTTGTTTTTATGTTGTTTGAGGTGCAAAAATGCCTTCTCCTAAGAGAGAGAGAGAGAGAAACATCATATACTTTAAGTATGATTTGAACACACCAGCGAAGGGAATCCTGCATGCCTCATTGAACCATAGACTGTAGAAAGAATGCATTGAACTATATGGGCATCACTTACTACTTACGCAGAGCGGTGTTCAAATGAACAGAGTGGGAATGGAAATGCCGCTAAGTTATTCTACACAAACACCAAATTAGACGACTCATACGAGTAAAAGTTGAGGAGAAAGTGACTGTTTACATTTAACAGTGTGCTCCGCCATCCTACCCGAAATCCAGAGTCGGCATCTTGAGCTCAAGGGCCGTTTTATTGCACTTTTCCAATACGTTCTGTCCGATTTTTTTGGGTTCCGAGTGCAGCAATACTTTGGAGACCATAAAAATGTTTTCAAGCTGCAATTTATAATTTTTTCCTTTTTTTTTTGATTTTTTTGATTAAATGTTGAATTTGAAGTTTTGGATTTATTGATTATTAAAAAGGGACAATGAACATTATTAAACAGACATGTGGTAAATGAGCCAGAGTTAATAAGCTAGTTTTCATCTGGTGTTCCTGGTCAAATTTTAAAAGGCAACCGAGAATGTAAAAGGCCTTAAAAACAAAGAGAATGACAAATTGAACAAGTATGACAAATAACAATAATTACTGATAAAACAAAGTATCAAGCCTGGACTAAAACTCTCAGAATTTCCCACACAGTAAATTACAATAGGTTGTGTATGTGTGTATATGTTTTTATTTATGTGTGTATATATATATAAATATAATATGATGAACTGCAGTCAAGTGTGTGTGTGTTTGTGTATGTGTGTGTATATTGTGTTTTGTTGTTTTTCCTTATGTATTTTGTAATTATTTATTGTCTGTTTTACTGTATCCGTCATTTGTTGCAATCTTGAGGACCCCCTTGAAAATGAGATGATTGATCTCAAGGGGCTTATTTTCTAAATAAATACATTTGAAATTTAAATGCATCAAAAATGTTAACAAATTGACCTTTTTTCTTCTTTCTAGTGATCCGAATCAGCCAGTTCCTCAAGATACTAAATTCATCCACACCAAACCGAATCGCTTTGAGGAGGTGGCCTGGTCTAAATACACCCCAAAGGAGCAGCTGTACCTCCACATTGGACTGAAACCCCGCGTGAGAGATCACTACAGAGCCACTAAGATCTCCTTCTGGCTCCAGCTGGTCCCACACTTGCATCATGTTAACGAGCTCCTCCAGTCGGTGTCTTCCTTCACCCACAGCCCGTCTCCACAGGACGACACCCCCTACTCTTACACCAAGCGCTTATCCAAAGGTTGGCCCCCCAGCAGCACACGACACCCGGGCTCTCAAGGAGGCACCCAGCAGCCACCTGAGTCCGCCCTGGGCCAAGGTGGAGAGGAAGACGGAGTACGCATCCCCCCTGAAGATTACTCCACTGAACTGTCTGTGACCATTGCAGTGGGAGCGTCGCTCTTGTTTCTAAATATACTCGCATTTGCAGCTCTTCTCTACAAGAAAGATAAAAGGCGGTTGGAGCACCGCCGCCCACGTCCTCTTCCTCCCCCAAGACGAGACATAACAGCTGCGGATGTGGCGGCCCACCTGCAGGGAGAGGGACTCATGTCGCTACAGGTGAGAAGAGCAGACCGTGTAGCTACATAGTTTAACCATCCTGTTATCCTCGGGGTCAATTTGACCCCATTTAATTTTTCTCATTCAAAAATAATAGTTGACTTTTCCTAATTTGATGGGTACATATGATTAAGCACAAAATTATCAGGGTTATTTTTTTCCCCATTATGCTGAACACATATTGCAAGCTTTGGTGTTCCTCTGGGGTCAAATTGACCCCAAGCTGTTTTAGCAGTGTAAAATGCTTTTACAGTGAAAGTGACATAGAGGAGTGTGTGTGAGACAAAGGACTTAATAATGAATAACCCTAAATGTTACAGAAAAGAAATCAAAATGAGTAAATAAATGTGTTTATGAAAGGAACGGGGGGTCACCAACATCAATCAATATAGTGAATTCTGTGAGAGTCATGAATGTGCACCCCAAATTAGAAAATATGTGGATAAAAGATTTTCACGAAACACTAACTCTTTGACCTGATGGTGGCGCTGCAGGAAAGCTCATATCATCACCACACCCGGTAGGGTTCATACTCTTGTGGTCATCAATGCTGTCAGTAAATTTGAGAAGATTTGGATGAAAACTATTCAAGATAAATTATTTCTAATTTAAAAGTTTGACCTGATAGTGGAGTTCAAGGTTAATTTTTAAGTCGTTATTTATGTATTCAACAAATAAACAAAGTGCCTGACAAAAAAACTTGGTCAGCAATTTTCTGAAAATCATTTTCTGGAGGCAAATATCCCAGGGGTCAGATTGACCCCAAGGGTAAAATGTGTTCAATACTCAGCCATTCTGTTATTTGACTTTTAATAACCTTAAGTCAGCTGAGGTCATGTGATGATACGCTGCTGTCTTTTACCAGTAGAAAAGCCGTCATTAGAGCCTTACAAACACAGGCTGTCATCAGCAGATGATATCAGTTTGTGTGACTGTGTGTGTGTGCGTGTGTGTGATTAGTGTGGGTGTTTTAAAGCCTGTGTAAACGTTGCACAATTGCCTGAATTGCTTCCAACTGCCTCCAATTCATCCAGTGGATACGTTCCCTGCTCTGAACTCTGTTTCACTGCGTCAGTTTTGAAATCCCACACAGTTAGTGCTAAATGTTTGATTTATTTCACAGCTGACGAATCTTGTTAATTGGCATTTGAGGTACAGAAATGAAGCTCAGTGCTCCAGCTGCTTAAATAATGTCTTACTATTTGTGTTGTTAGCTTCTTTTGCTTTTTGTCTGAATGTTTGTTCTTGCACTTAAAAAAAATCTGCTATTGGGTTTTTTGTTGGCCCATGATGATTTATACTGGAAATATATATTTGTAATGTTGGCTGTGCCTGTGGCACAATGCCGGAAAATCACTCAAATTCAATCAGGAGCAATTCCGATGACAAATAGTAGCGTTATGTTGAATTTGATTAGAACTGGATTCAATTTGAGGGTAAATGCTCATCCCAAATTGAGACTGAAAGTAGACAAAAAGACAGAGAATGTTCTAGTAGCTCTACAACTTTCTAAAACAGGGGTCACAACCTTGAGGTCAGGACTCCATTTGGGGTCGCGAGACCCTGGGAGAGGGTCACCAGATGCCTTCAAGAAACTAAGGATATCTTTTGAACAATTTGCCATATTTTAACCTATTTTCATCACTTTTTCTTGCCACAGTTTTGCTCCTTTTAATGCATTTTTGCTACATTACTACCATTTCTGACACTTCTCCATCAAATTTCAGTGTCTTTCTGCACATTTTTCCACTTACAAGACATTTTTGGCACTTATAAACCCTTTTCCCACCTAATGTTGCATACGTTAACCCATTATTGTCACTTTAACCTCTTTAACATGTTCATGCTTATTTTTGCCAATTTAACCACATTCACCATTTGACATGCCCGTTATTTGCCAGTTTAAAGTAATTGTTCCTACTTTTTAAATTACATTACCCCAACCCCCCCCATCTTTACCACTTTTAAGCCAATATTTACACTTTGAACCCTTTTTACCAATTTTTCTGTCTGTCTTTGGCCACTCTAATTTGCAACTTTCACCCAAATTCTTTCAAAAGTTGCAAATTAGGTCCGTCGTCATTATCGCAGCTGTATTGACTGGAATAATTAAAAGGGGCAAAGAATTTGCATCCGGTCTCCGTAGACTGCCGACAGAAACAAAACTCCAACAGTGTGTTTAAAGACATAGATTTAAAAAAAAAAAAAAAGATTCAATCAGCCTGTGCAACAGAGAAAACATCTGGATGCACAGCCTCCGAGCTGTTGTTTTCTGTGCTTTTATTTGTTTATCAAATCAATGAAGCCCAAAAATGAACTGCAACAGATTATAGCTTTGGAGCTACTTCTCGTCTGCAGTCTCCGTGGCAGGCAGGAGAAGGGATTAAAAAGATTAAGCTAGTAAAAGTACAATAAAAACAGGTATATAAAGTGCATTACCGCATCCACTTACACAAAGTGCTTATATATAGTGCTTACAATGACAGTACATGTTTAAGAGTAAATAGAATTTCCCCCCATGGTTAATTTTCCTCCTTGATTTTATTTGATGTTTTAATCTTTGGGTTTTGGCTTGACAGAGAACAAGAAGTTGTGCAATGAAATAGTTCAGTGTTTCTCAAATGAGGGTACGGCAATGAAAGCATTCAGAATATGGGGCTTTATAATGTTTATTTTTTAGTTAATCATACTAAATATTACCAGCAACTCACAAAAAGAACGAATAGACAACAACAAAATACACAAAATGACACCAAAAACACACACACTCAGAGAGAAAAATACTTACTATTACCAGAAACACTCAAAAAGACAACAAAGACACATTAAATGAGAGAAAAATACACAAGATCATTTCAAAATACACAAAAATAACAGAGAAACATACACAATGACATAAGAAACAACCAAACGACACCAAAAACACACACATTGAGAGAAAATAATTTAAATAATACCAACAACACACAAAACAACAACAAAAACACACCAAATAAGAGAAATATATACTGAATAACAATAAAAATTAAAGACAAACAATAAATGTGTTCAGGAGACACTAAATACTGTTTAATTCCACTCATTTACAAAATGAGATTCTTTACAAATGTGTGTTATCACTCTTTCATTGCATCATTATGCTCTATTGTTGTTTTTTCACAGAATTCAGGGCAAAATGTTGTAGTCGGACAAAAGGGGTGCTTGCATTCAAACGTTAGAGAAGGGGGTACTTGAGCCAAAAAGTTTGAGAACCACTGAAATAGTTCAACCAGAGTACAAACCTCTTCTTATCCTTTGACCTGTGTAGGTGAAGCAGCTGGAGTGTGATGTCGCCTCAGCAGATGAGAGGAACAACACCCATCACCACCACACCCTGGACACCCTGGACGCCCTGGACGGCCTAGACACTCAGGACATCTATAGCACGCTGGACACCGTGCGTCTCACCTGCCCGCCCGATTACACCCTCACCCTGCGCCGCTCGCCCGACGACGTCCCCCTCATGACCTCGCTGAACCCCGGATCCCTGCCCGTCACCCCCGGGTCACACCCCGTCACTCCGGCTACGCCCATGACACCCATGACACCTGCGTCGGTGGTGGGCATGAGAATGGGGCACCCTCATCCGGGATACACACATCACAGCCCCTACAGTAATACACACCTGCCACACACGCACATCTCCACGCACACACACTCCACTACACGCGTATAACCACAACAGGTTGCACACATAGGGACAGAAATAGAGCAAAAACACGCATATTAACACACACACAAACACACACACACACACAAACACACGAAGAGTCAAAGCAAAAGACCTAAATACCTCTACTAATTACCCTACAGGATTGTTACCGATACGGAGACAAAAAGAAAGACGTTTTCCAGTAACAGGATGAACAGACAGACAGCTGTGTGTTGCATGTCGGAAGAAAGAAGGACAAAGTGGATTTAAGGAGACACAATAATTCAAAGTATCACCGGATCGAGACGACAAGCCAAGACATCTCTCCGCCGTCTCCCGCATCTGCTTTGGATGGATATTAAGTCTGCTTTTTTTCTATTTCCGGAGAAGAAGAGAAGAGCACTGTGTCGAAAAGGTTCAGGTACTGAGCATCAGAGCAGGTTCAGCTGGAGTTAGCAGCTCAGAAGTATTACACACACACACAGACTGTTGATGTCAACTTGAACAACCTGTGAAATGTGAATGTAGCAATTTTTTTTTCCCCATTTGAAGATCACTAGGCCCCCTCTGCCAAGGATCGAGCAAATACAAGGGGAGACAACTTCGATTTTAGAAAAGAGACGCTTTTTAAAAATCAGAAAGGGAAGAAAATAGATTTCAAACTGCAATATTAGCTTCAGAGGAAGTCGGATTTTGGGAAAAAAATAAGAGCGAATGTAAGGGATTAACAGTTTGGAGCGTGAGGAAGATGGATTAAAAAAAAAAAGACAAAACTAGTGAGCAATGAGATCAAAATGTATTTTAATTGAAAGAAGGGCCTCTAACCAGCTGTGTTTTCAACTCTTGTAAATAGAATGGAAAGATTCAGACGATATATTATGATTTATAGCATTTACTGCTCTTGCATAAACATGACTTATTTAACCACATTATGCTTTCATTTCAAATATTACTATATAATTGTATAGATGTCCTGAAGCAAGGCTGGCTGTTCCTTTCTTACCCATTGTAGTATTCACACAGTACCAGTGTTCATTTTAATTGTTTTTGTCAGTGTTTTTCACTAAAATACAACTTGGTTTTACTCAAAATTCTGAACTATTTCAGCTTTAAATTCTAGTTTTAGTAAAATAAAAAACATTAAGATTTTAGTCGACTAATTGGTTACAGATATAGTCGACTAAAATACAAAGCATAAGTGTTAATGTATTCTTTTTAAAGATTAAAACATCATTTAACAACCTGATATGGGATGTTATTAATATTTGTATATATACACAGACAGATTTAATGTGTACGTCCATAAACACAATCAGCTTACTTCCTATTGGATTACTTACCGGCTTATCCTGCCTTCCATGCAGCTAAAGTAGTTTTGACACCTACCAAAAAAAGAAACTTAGTTCTAATTGGATTTCATTTCATGTGAACATTATAGCTTTTTTTTTTTAAATTGATGAAAATACCAATTTGTTTCAGTTTTCATTAGGGTGAATTTTATTTAAATAGTCATAGGCTGTGTTTGAAATCTCACACTCCGTACTATACACTATAACTCAATGAGTATATACTGTCTACTATGTTCTATTAGCAGTGACGTGGCGTTACAAATCGAGACCACCAATGTCAACCCCAATGACAATTTAGTATGTTTCGGTTGGCAAGTGTTGATCAAACAAAATCAACATCGTAAAACACCATTAAAGAAACATAGTCAATTTTTTAATAGCAGCCTCCATACTCTCCCAACAAAATATATCCCATGACACGGTAGCGCATCCGTTGTTTGTGTTGGAAACACAGAAACACGGAGAAAATGACAACAACAACAACAACGCCGATTCAGTGAGGCTCATTCACAAAGCCAATCCTTTCTTTTGTACCATTCACTGTGGAAAGTACCAACAATTTTCTGACCTTTCCTTTGCTGAAGATCTGGTAGCTCAGGTGTTGGTCTCCCATCTTTTAAAAGCTCTCTTTTTTCCTCAAAAGAAAGTGTCTTTATCGTCTCTAGTGCTGTCATCCTGGCTCTAGTGTTATTCCGATTTGAGCTAGAGAACGTACAGCAGCCACGCTGCATCATTTCACTAATGCAGTGTGAACGTACGTATAGCATTTAGCATAGTACGGTTACGTCTAAAGGCAGCGTAGCGATCTTCCTTTTTAAGTATATTGGGGAACTGACTGCATATGCGCAAACACATAAACACAGGCTATGAGGGTCAAAGGCAGAGCAGCCTTGTGCTTTTGGGAGAGGGCGTGGCCTCTTCCTGCCTTACAGCAGAGTGAGACTGTGCAGCGTCTGTGCCGTCCCAGAAAATAGTGATGTTTAGTCATTTGGGCTATGAAAAGCACAAAATGCTGACACTTTCAAACTTATAAGTACTGTAGGCTATTGGAAATTGAAAACTAAATTATTATTAATTTTAATTAATAATTAAAACAAATAATCAAAATATCAATTTATCCTTGGGTAGGCATTGCCTACCTTGCTTACCCTGACTGTATGTCACTGTCTATTAGTATGGTTAGGAAAATTAGGATGCTGACTGTTCCCACTGAAGTATACTTCCAAGTTTCCCAAGATGCATTTCGAACCTACAACGACAAAAACCGGAAGCACACTGAGACTAAATTGCCACTTTTGAAAGTTCTGAAAACATTTTAGGCAACCAATGGCCAAGTAGAATATCAACATGTGGTCATTTGATTCATAAAACTCACAGAAACACATTTCATGATGACATTTCCTAGGGTTAGGGCGAGCATTAAAAACTAATGAAAGACAAGAAGAGATACTTTTATTTTGAAAAGATGTTTGATTTTTAGCTTGAAGCCGGTCTCATGACAATTTTACATTCCGCTCGCAATGCATCATGGGGCGGCGGTTGAGATTGACTAGTGTGCCTACCGTGCATACTTGAAAAATGTCCCAATTTAGTGTACATCCGAGTATTTATTGCATATTAAATCTTTCCATGCTACCAAATGGGAACGCACTACATACTCATTTTGACGTCAGACTTAGTATGAGTAGTACTTTAGTATGACATTTCGAACACAGCCATAGTCTCGTTAATAAAACTTAAACTATGATGAACATTTGTAGTCAGTACACAGTACTTTTACTTGAAAGCTGTATTTGCTTTGCATAGTCTTTTCCGTGATGGATGATTTACACACTTCTGCAGTGGTTGACGTGGAGGACGCATTTGAATCTATCCTGTTTCATGACAAAGCGAAAAGCTCGTACTGTGTCCATAACACAATAGCGGTTTGATGATTGAGCACCAGCCAAAAAAACATTGAGCCCTTTGAGCCTAACCCTTCCTTACTGTCCTTCCCTTTGTGTTCCTGCCTTTAGTTTATGTGAAAAAAGAACAAACCAACCCAACCTAACCACTATAAATGTGATGGCAGGAAGACAGGCAGACAGGTGGTGATGATTCAGGGGATCCTACATCACAGCTTGTCCTTAAAAAAAAAAAAAAAAAAAAAGGAAAATTAAGGATGTGCTTCTCTCTCTGTCTGACCTTCATGTCTCATGTTCTTCCATGGGAAACACTATTTCACCAACAGCCCATGATTGAAGTATCTAATGCTGACTGAAAGCCTTCTGCACCTCTTTAAAGCCAAGGTGTGATGTTCCAGTTTTCAGAATCTGGTACTGTTGATCACATGGGCTCAGATGTGATTAATGAGGTGTCGTCTGAGTGGAGAAAAGGAGGAGACGATCAGCTTTGTAATTGAGTGAGTGGCTTAGCGATGAAGGTACGACACGCCTCCAAACATGCTGCTCTGTTAGCCTTAATATTAACATGAGCAAGCATTTTCACCCCTTGGGTTTATTACGGAGGCGGGCTGGAAACGTTTAATTAACAAAGCCTTCATCCCTAAGACAATAATGACAATCTGTTAAATATGTTATGGTTTCATTTATTCAGACGACTGTTACTTAGGAAATCCACTTTGATCCCCTGACATGTTTCGACTGTCAACTGCCACTCTTTGTCAGAGGCGTCTGCTGATGACTTTGATGTTTCCTTTGGAGTTTCCTTGACTTCCGTGTAGTAATCCCATCAAGATTCTGAGAATATATCGACCAGTTGAGACATGTCAGGAGATCAAAGTGGATTTCCTAAGTAACAGTCGTCTGAATAAATGAAACCTTAACATACTAAAGAATCTTGCTGGAATTACAAAATGTTATGATTCAGGAAATTATTTTCAACTTTCGACTTCAGTCAATCTGGGCTCGGCTTTGAAGCTCGAACACTTTTTTACGTCCCACCTGACCCTGTCCCTCCTTCCCCTCCCCCGTCTCTCCCCCGTCTCGTGTCTCAACCCTTTAGCGTTCGTGTGACTACATGCAGCTTCGTCACAGAGAGGCCTATTTAACAAACCTCTCATCCTAGGTAACATATTCAGAGACTTAAGTTCATTGTCAACAGAATACAGAAGAAGCTGAACATTTTGTGGATGACAAGCAAAAAAAAAAAGAAAAAGAAAAAAAGAAGAACAAATATCTTTTACAAAAGACAAAAAAAGAAGACGTTTTGACGGTTGTTTGAGTATTTTTTCATAATGGAGATAACTGCTCAGTGAGTGGCTGGATTGTGTCAAGCATTAAACATTTCTGCTGCATTTTTTGAAGAATAAAAATATCAGTATTTTACAATTTACGATTTTGTTAATGTCTCTTATGTCCTCGTTGTTATTACGAAAAACAAAGCAGACAAAGACTGTGAACAAGGAGGAAGGAGCTCTTTTTGATCTATTTAAAAATAACCTGCAGGTCTTTGCTTTAAACGTGCTTTATTCCGTTTGACTGCTGGCTGCTTTTAATTTGCCTGTGTATAACCTTTCTCTGAAGCTAATGAGCTTTTTACTCTAACTTCACAATTAGTTTTTTAAACCAGCTTTCTATGGATTGCCATCGGTGGTGCTCTATTGTGTGCATGTTGTACAATTACTGAAGTCACTACTGCAGCAAAACAGGGGGGCCTGGAGGAGGGGGGGGGGGGGTCATTGTAAATCAAGGAGCAGCAGCAGCCCCTGCCAGCTGGCCACAGAAACCCTGTGAAATGGGAAAGAACCACAGACATGGCTGACTTCCAGAGCAGATTGATGTCTCTTACATTGTGTCCCCGTTCAAATCCCATTAACTAAGTATAACTGCAGTTAATTTGATTTATGAAGAGGCAACACATCAGACAGCACAAGTTCAAGACATGACCAGGTGTTTTTTTTTTTTAATTTTTTTTGGTCCAATGTCAAACATGCACACAGGGCTGAGTGAAGCTGATGGGGATCAACTCAAGGCCTGGGGGCTAAATCTGGCCCTTTAGACCAGGGGTTCTCAACTGGACTCACCTGGGACCCACATTTTGCCGCGGTCATGAAATTGCGACCCACTTTTTTTTTTTTTAGAGTTCAACCAACCAAACACACATATATAATCCTTTTTAAAACATAAATCGATATATTTTCCTGTGTAACATGCATTTCACAGCATGTCTGTTAAAAGAAAAGCTCGAAACCATCCAATTCGGCCCACAGGGGAAAGTTAAAGAATACAAAAAATAAATAAATAAATACAATTTTTTTATCTAAATGACAATTTTATCAGATGTAAATATCTCAGCCCTTAAGTTCTAAATACACAAATTCAGTGAAACTACAATATTTAGAGGATTGCATTTTTTCCAACGCTTTTATCATGACTGCAGTCAGTTTTAATATCAAGTTGCTCAAAGAACTAAATTTTCCTGAAATCATTTCACACAATTTCCCCAATTTTAATAAAAAAATTGGTCACAAAATCAATGAAATTTTAAGAGAAAATATTCCAGGAACTGATATCTGTCAGTTATTGCTTGAGTATTGTCATTAATGTTGAAATAGCTCATTTTCCCGCCTAAAATCTGCATCCCCACTATCAAACTACTTTGTATTCGGCCCCTGAACTAAAATGAGTTTGACACCCCTGATCTGTAGGGCGATAGGAGATGTTAGCATTTTGATATTTCAAGCACATCAATTTGATCAACGAAGCAATTTACCACAGTTTAAATTTTTCACATCCAGTTCTCCTCCTGTTTTTTTTGTTCTTTTTAGTCTGAATGCTTCCATTCTGAATAATACATGAAACAGGTGAAGGAATTTCTGTCTCTTCTTGTGTTACACGCGCCGTCATTGCCTATGTTTTACCTTCAAGATACTGAACAAATGGACTGTTTAAATAAAACCGAGAGCCTTACACCATGCTGACAGCTGTGTGAGGCTGTATTTAAACCCAGTGATGCTTTGAGGTAAATCAGTGTGGTAACGGCCTTATTTGCTTAGAATAACATGCTAATTAGCCCCAGGCACAGCGTACAACCAAAACAGAAGGGGGAAGACAGATATTTAGCAACTCTGTGGGCCAAAAACAAAGCATCAACTAACTCATTAACCTTCCCCGGGAGGACAGTAGAGTTTGAAAAAAACAATAAAGGCAGTCCATCCGAATGTAATTTTGCTGCAGACAACAGTGGGGAACAGACGGACTGATATTGTGAATCACAAACAGTGACGCACGGCGCATTCTGATGACTTTCTATCAGAACAAGCATTAACTTGTTCAGTTGGATCCTCAGTAGCTAATGGGCTGGATAAGACCTCATGTTCATCCCTCAGTCATGTCCCCACCTAACTCCGCCCTGTGTTCCCCATTTAGATGAAGGTTATTATCTTCATGTTTCCCCTGCTTCTCTCACATCAACTTTAAAGACGGGCCATTTTAGGCAAAACCAGACAGCAGCTGAAAAAATTACATGTATGTAAAAAAAAATAAATAGACGTATTGCATCTAGACAGCATGGAGATGTTGGTCATTTGTTTTAACATTGATTTATTGGCTTCGTAAGTGAAAAACAATGTTTAAAGGCCATTCTTACATTAACTCCAATTGTTCACATGAGAGAAAACGTAAAATTCTTTAAGAATTTCAGTTTTTGAGATTGAATTCCGATGTTTTCTAAACAATCTACAGTGACTCCAAAATTTAGCAATTTTAAAAAAAATTAACAACTCCCTCTTCCCTGTTCTTTTCTACCATTAACCAAGTTGCAATACTGCCCACTCTTTATATATTCTCCCTTTAATAAAATTGTATTTAGCAAGAACTTATGAATATATGTTTACAACACTGTTTACAGTCAAACATTTTGATGCCCTGTACTCAATTTTTGACAAATCACAAACCTACGTGCATCGTTTGCGTTGGACAGTCTGAAGATGTGCTGTAGCAAGTTTGGTGTCAATTGTGCAAAATTTGTGGGAGGAGATCGATTTAAAAAGTTTAAAAATTTTTTGAAAAATCGGGGTGACATTTTGGTGAAAGTTGCAAATCTGTAGCATATATTGTTGATTTGTTGTGTACTTTCACAATTTCGAACTTTAGAGGCTTGCTGTAGCACCGACTATTGGACTATTTTTGCAGCTGAGGCAATCTGGCATGGGACTTGACCTTTGTGTGAAATTTGCCAATTGTTTGCACATTGGAAGTAGGATTTACTTAGAAAAAGAACATGCAGAATAACAATAATTGCAATTGTTATTAACTGAGTGATTCCCTAATAGTGTATTGAAAATTGTTGCTACTTCAACTATCAATGGTCATATTGTAATGGCTGATTGCTTTGTCTGGCTTGAGTTTTACCATTCCTGGTGTGAGCAATTTTCTCTGTGTTTCACTGAACATTCCTGAGGATTTCATATCCCCCTGCTTGTTTCTTACCCTGGACTCATATAAGGATGATGAGGTGGGGTTGGAGGTAAGGGAGGCTGAGATAAGCTGAGAATGCAGCTTGTATTGAAATACTGAAAGCAAGAGTAGAATATGAGGATGTGAGATGAATGATAATGGGACGTATGGGAGGAAGAATGTAGTAGATAATGCAGTAGGGAGTAAAAAAAAAAGAAAAAAGAAAAGGATGAATGGAAGGAGTAGAGGAGGGTAACCGATAAGGGTAACTCATCAAGGAATGGGACACAGCCTGTCTGCTTGTTTATTGGCTGGCAGGCTTACAGCACTTAATCACTATAGGCCACAGTCACTGGCTGTCCTCTATGCAAACCCACACGTCTCCTATAAAGCCGATGCATGCAGGTCCTGGCTCAGCAGCTTTTCACCCACTAGATCAGGGGGACATGTCAAACTCATTTAGTTCAGGGGCCAAAGGTTTGAGGTGGGAATGAAAACTAATTGATTGCATTTCCACCTATAAATTATATATAAATGATAAAGTATATGAGTATATCAGTCACTGCAGGAACTTCACTTAAATTTCCCTGATTTGGGGAAATTTTGTGGAATTATTTGAACAAAATTTGCCAGATTTTGGAAAAATTGAGATTTCTTTCAACAATTTGAGATTAAAAATGACTGCCACGATATAAGAAGTGGAAAACTGAGCTCTGCAAATATTGTAATAAATGCAATAAATTGAATTTCTGTATTCAGAAGTGCTGAGATAGCTGAATTACTTGGTAATTTACAAAATGTTTCATGTTTTTTTTTCCTGTCATTTTCACTTTCTCAAGCGGGCCGGATTTGATGCTCTAAAGCAGTGATTCTCAACCTTTTCAGCTAGCAACCCCCAAAATAAAGGTGCCAGGGACCGATGTAATTTAAAAATAGGAACAATTCCTTTAAACTCGCAAATAATGGGCATGGCAAATGGTGAATGTAATTGGCACAAATAAGCATGAAATATGGTGAAAAGAGGTGAAAAGTGACAATGGGTTAACATATGCGTCATTAGGTGGGAAAAGTGGCGGAAAGGGTTTATAAATGCCGAAAATGTCTGGAAAGTGCAATGTGCGGGAAAATGCATTGGAATTGGATGGAGAAGTGGCAGAAACGGGAGTAATGTAGCAAAAATGCACTAAAAGGGGCAAAAATATGGCTCCCTTTTGTGAAAAAATATTCTTAGCTTGATTGAAGGCGACCCTCTCCCAGTATCTTGTACTGACCCCAAGGTTGAGAACCCCTGCTCTAAAGGGCCGGGCCTTGAGTTTGACAAGTGTGCACTAGATGCATGTGTTGCAGTGCTGAATCCTCATGTTGTGTTGAGTCACTGAATCATCTTCTCTGTGGTCTTCATCACTGCCTGTCACTGTTGCACTGTCCTTTCTCTACTTACTCTTGTTGTGAGTCAACTCACTATCACCCCCCCACCACCACCACCTCCACCACCCCCACCCCTCCACCCCTCGCTCTCACCCTCCCCTCCCTTCCTCTCCTCTCCTGCGTGCCTGTGTCTGGATGGGGTCCCTCTTATCTAACAACCTTGGGATGATCTTCAAAGA
This sequence comes from Gouania willdenowi, assembly GCF_900634775.1. Classification (NCBI taxonomy): domain Eukaryota; kingdom Metazoa; phylum Chordata; class Actinopteri; order Blenniiformes; family Gobiesocidae; genus Gouania; species Gouania willdenowi. The sequence goes on along the minus strand of NC_041064.1, from coordinate 10,210,589 downwards.
ATCAACGCAGCCGACCATGTGAGGTCGCAGTGTCCCTGCTCTCTTTTCTTTCCGTTTCTCATCTGCCCGGTTGTTGCACTGCTCTCTCCTCTCTCCACCACACTTCACTACACTTTTGTGTGTGTGTGCGTGTGTCTTTTTTCAGCACTCCCCTCCTCCCCTCTGCATAATTCTCTTTTTTTCTCCATCTCACACTCCATTTCTCCTCTCCTCTGCAACCATCTATCTCTACCTCGTCTGATCTCATTGCCACTCTTACTCTTCTTCATCCTTTCCACTCCTCTTCTTTTTTTTTTTTTGGCCATTCCTTCCTGTTTTTTTAGAATTTCTGGCTACTTCGCCCATTCCTTTCTCTCTCATCTAAAATTCTGTGACAAGTAGAACTCAGTTGTGTGTGCACATGCATCTCTTTCCACGTGCCTGGCCTTTTGAGTGTGGGTGTGTTGTATAGTGGGGAAAGATGCCTGAATGTCTCTCTCTGGCAGCTGAGAGCAGCACAGTGTTTTCTCTCTCTAATTAATTAAGCGTGGGATGCTGGAGTCTGTCTATTGCTCATCTGTCTCCTTTGCTTTCTGCCTCTTTTCTCTTGCCATATGATACTTACTCTGTAGCTACCTGTGGAAACATTGCATCGTCTGTTTTTCTCAGACTCTAAGCTGTGTTGGGCTCCCCTTTGAGAGAGAATTTCTACATTATTCAGCCTTTGATGCAGACTTCTTCTTGTTCTGCATAAACAACAGCAGTAACTCTCTCGGTCCAGCTGAGGTCAGCATTGTTCCTGGTTAATTAAAAACAAAAGCCTTGCCTTCAGGAAAGACTTTTGGGCAACACTTTCATTATTTAAACGCCTTGGTGAGTTTGTTTGTGCTGATTAGCCTTGGTTTCAGAAGTAAACTGGACCCAGAAGAGCGGAGGAAACAATTTCCCCGAAATATCTACAGTGTGATATACACTATAAATGCTTAAATGGATGCTCAAGTAAAATTTTGAATACAGCTCAACTCTAAGACTATTATATGTAACCTAAACAAGTAGGAATGAAAAGCTACAACTGCAATAAAAAGCACTTTAAACTCATGCTTGTGGAGATTGACATATTTGACAAACTGTGACAGTGATTATTACTCAAGGAAGTGCAGCATTCAAATAACTAACTTATTTTACGAGTTTAAAGCAGTGCTTCTCAAAGTGTGTTGCATGCCCCCTTGGTGGGGAATGGAGGTATGACAGGTGGGGTGTGACAAACATGAGGGCGTTTAACATTTCATGACAATCTTGTTGAAGTCCTTTCTTCATTGTCCATAAATATCATTAACACTAAACAAAACACCTACACACAAATAAAGTAACGATAAGAAGCCTAAAAATGTAGCAGAAATTAGAAGAGGATTCAATTATTTAGATGATTTACGTCGTCATGTGAAGTGAAGCCGAACAATAGACAAACTTAATAGCTAACTTAAAAAATATATTTCCTTTTTTTATTTTCTTAAGCTTTTTGGCACAAATTGCAAACAATGTTATTTTATTTTCTGTATTTTGAACTACTGCACTTTTACCTATTTTTTTATGCAGGTGATTAGTTTAATTTAGTTTTTGATTTATCAAGAAATATGTTACTACTTGTTCCCTGTTTGTTCATTAAATTAGAAAATGTGTTATTTGTCGGGATTATTTGGGGGACGCAGGTAGCTTCCCATTTTAACGCGTCTCCTTTGTTCAGCTGGAAGACGTGTTTATCTGTTGTAAGATGGCCGAGAATAGCATCCATACGTGCACAGGCCAACATTTTCAAAGTTCCATTTCTTTTTTTTGGTAAACGCAATGTCCAAATTCATCCACTGGTTCCTGGTCTTGTTAAGAATAACTCCATACCATCCAAGGAACTGGAAGAAACAAGAACTAAAATATAAAATGTTGGATTAAAATGACATTTCTACAAAGATTCTCTTTGGGAGTGGAAATATGAAGAGTAATCCTGACTTGATGACTACATGATATTCAAAGACTGACTAAAACCTCCAAAATAGCGATGCCCATATATAGGGATATTACATGTATGTGAAGACTAAAAGTTCATATGAAGGACTTCAATGACAGTTATTAAACAAATTAGTAATTAAATCTTATTATTATATAGTCCAATCATCTAAGGTGATGCTTTGCGTATTGTTTTAACATGTTGCATATCGGGGTCTCAAATGCTTTTGTCATGACATAAAAAGGTGTCTCTGCAGCAAATGGTTAAAGTTTTGAAACATTTAAATTAAGTCTCTTTCCTTTGTTCTCACAGAATCATACGGTGGTTTTCTGTCACAATAAAAAAAAAAGGGTAGGTGTAGTGATGAAATAAGTTGAGGTGGACTAGTAACCTCTCCAGGGTGTACGAGTGTCGGTGTGGACAGGCTCTATCACCCCTTTAAGGAAAAGTGTGTATGAAATGCAGATAGACATAGTCTGTGTTTTCCAACCTTTTTCAGTCATGTGTTACCCCTGGAGCCTCTCTTTGAATTACAAGTACCACCCATCACTCAGTTCCTCCCTTCTTGTTCTATTTACATGTTGTTTACATGTTGGCCTGTGAACGCTCTTCTGCAGCTGGAGCAACAATAGCTTGTACATGTCAATATGTACAGTTTGCTCTGATTTAGAACACATTTTTTCCATGTTGTCATTGTACAACAAAATATCTATGTCTTCAGAGATGCAACTAGTAACAATAAGCAATGAACTTTTTGCTATATATTATATATTTAGAAATACATTTGCGTAAATGCATTTTGTGGAAACAAAGGATGAGGTGTGGTGTTCAATGAGGTCAGAAGTAATCTCTGAATGGGGACAGGGTGGATCCCCCTGATGTATGGAGGACGGTAACGGTTAAAACAAAGGAAGTAGAAATATTTCACCAAACGTCTTCAGATGTGCTTGACAAAAATGTTAATGAAACTAAATTATGTTTAAAAGAGTCAAACTTCGATTAAATCCATTGCAGCTCAGCCCAAACCAACATGGGGTCTTACTATCTATGAATGAACAGCAGGACTGAAAATAAATATTTCATTAGGAGCCTCTGCATGCCTCTGATGGGCCAACAGATGTATTCTGTGTGAGATTTAGTACAATGCTCTGCAACCCTGAACCTGGGTTTAGAAGACGGAGGGATGTATCAACTTGTTTCCAGGAAATACAACATGAGCAACACTAATGCTCAACAAAACCTGTTCATTTCAAATCATTTTTCCTGGTGAAGGATTGATAAAATCAAAATTGTTATTCTAAGGCTGTGCAGACGAGATACGATTGAGTATGTGCGTGCGTGTGCGCGTGTGTGTATCTGTGTCTGAATCTGAGAGCAGTTTCCTCAAGCAGATCGACTATGTGAGAATGAGAGAGATAAAAAGAAGAGAAAAGGAGATTATGCAAAATACTGTTGGCTAAGGATGTTTGTTGGACGGGGAGAAAATTTGGCTCTCCAACAAAAGATTTTTCTCATACACAAACTCTCACGCATGCACATTTTGTCACTTCAGAAGATACGATAATTAGCTTTGATTTACAGGAACGTTTCCAAATCCTAACAATAAGCAGTGTTATTTAAAACCGCACCCTGACACATTCAAACATTTATTTTTCAACACTTTGAAGAATCCCTTTTGTATGGGGTGCCAAACAAAAAAACCCAGTCACTTTTTCATAGCCAACATAAATTGAACACTTTCCTCACATTTAGCTTTTTTTTTTCTTCATTTGAGACAAAAATTCATGTAAAACAGCATGTTCAATAAAATTGGTAAAATGTGTTCACATAAAAAATAAATCTAAATGTTAAACCTAAATGTTCAATCTACACTTGGCCGCCAAGTGTAAAGATAAATGTTAGCTTGTGGGGCCTCGTGATCGACAGGCACTGACCTGTATAATTTCTAAACATTTAGCTCTAACTCGGCCACCAACTTAACATTTAGGTTTAGATTTAGCATTTACATTTAACATTTAGATTTAACCCCCGCGACCTGTTGGTTTAAATGAATTTGTCTCAAATGAAAAAAAAATGAGCTAAATGTGAGGAAAGTGAGCTAAATGTTCAAAATACGTTAGCTATGAAACAGTGACCGAGTTTTTACATTCTGCACCCCATACTTTTAACCCAATATCTGATCGCTTCAACAGATTTGTGTCCCTGCAAAAATAAGAAGCATAAATGACACACAAACGCATACACACACACACGCACACAGATTCCTTGTGGGGTGTGAACTGTTTCTGATGTTCGGAAGAAAAAAGCTGGTCATCTTGAACTCTGTAACCTCATTGGCTGCAGGCACAAAGCTGTGGTCGTCTCCTTTTACCATCAGCTTCCTCCCTATAGCGTCTCATGCTTCTTGTCACAACGTCCCCTCAAATACAAAAGAAACTGGCCTAATTGGGGTTGCAATGTGACCCCGTGTGCTAAAAAGTCATTGTGCAAAGGCTTGTGTGAAAAGAATTTTATGCTACTTTGAATTCCCACTGGGTCCTAATTTTCTTAATTTTTTTGCACTTTTGCTGTGTTAAAAAAAAAGCTAAGGGGCCTGTGTGAAGGGAATCAGAGTGAAATGTATCTCCTGGTCCTGCTTCATCTTCAACCTTTTGTTTGTTGTATCTTTCCATTTTGTGCTGCCTCAGCTGTATATTCTGTGAATACAGACAAGCGTATCCTGAGAGCTAAACGCGCTGCAGTCATGGGCTAAAGAAGGGTTTGGCTTTCTATTAAATTGACTGTTAAAGTTGTAATGGTAGCCGGCTGTCACTTAGTGGAGAAGGTGCAGATGCTTGGTAGATCTGAACTGCATCAGTGAACCTTCCCAGACTGTCAGCAATGTTTATAGTGAGAGGCTAGCGCCACAATGCTAGCAACCAATTGGCACATCAATGGTCAGTTTAGGAAGGATTTTCAAAAGTTGAGTAAGGATTTTCTTTTAAAGGTTTCATCTGCTAAAAAAGAAAAGAGTGATAAATCGCTCTCGGTAAATTTTTAGTCATTCATAACTTTAGCCTGCTCACTTCTTTTCTATTCAGACTGTCAATAATTCAGAATGTTTTAAAGCTACATCGTTGACTTTGTGACCTAAAGAGTTGACCCATATGAGTTATTTTAAATGATTCCTCAGGCCAATATACAGAGCTTGACGGTATCAATGCTCCGAGCAGGGCTTTCCTCTTGAAATATCGCCCATGTAAGTTTGGAGAAGACGGACCGTCGTTGGCTAGGTCATCTGACCTGAAGAATGTTTCACTTTACGGCAGTCACGTGACCACAGGCTCTGATATACTCATGGAGCTAAGGCTTTTGCTACTATTTTTCACCAAGTGGTGCTTTTTTGGTCACTCCATTACTTTATCGCGCCACTGATAACGATAAATATCTTGATATAGTCCTCTGTCTTTCACCAGGGCAACAAGAACTGTATTCAGTGTGAGAGTTTCATCCATCTGAAGCATATTTCTGTTCCAAGTAGCACAACAAACAAAACAAAAAACATGCAATGAGTGTTGTTTTTATATTGTCACAACTGGTTCAGGTTCATGACAAAATGCAAGAAGGGGAATTGCGGGCAAACAACATTTATTTAACAGAACATCTAAATGACTAACACAACCTATGAAGACACAAAGAAGGCAACAAGTGGCTCCAATCTCAAGGCAGGGATGGGAGCTACTGAGCGGATGGTCTTCACCAGTTTTATAGATGTAACTCCGCCCCCTCACACCTGAGAGCAATGCTCATTCAGGTGCTGCAGGGGGAGAAAACACACACAAACACAAACAACTCCACCTATTTAGAGTTGTCTCACAATATATTTAGCTTTTTCTTTTTCATCTTTTTTGGTTTCTTTTCCAGAAACTTAACATAAATAAGTGAGCAAAAAAGGAAAAAGCTGTACTTCCTGTAGATATGTTCAGAGCTTTGGCTTCTTATGTACGGTGGCTGGGAAGTGTCAGGTGAATGCATTTACAGAAAAACACGAATGCAAAATGGCCACAACGGAAGTGTTTGCGCAACGGACGTGTTTGCGACGGACCGGTATTATGATATGATAGGCTAATATGAAAAATATAAGAGTATCCTAATCAATTTTCACTTACTTTCATACATGTTTCGATGTCTTCTTCTCTGTTCTTCTCTGTTCTGGCGGGTTAAAAACATCCACCAGAAACGTGTCCGTCTGTAATACCGGTCCGTCGGAAACACTTCCGTTGTGGCCATTTTGCATTCGTGTTGTGACCATTTTGTATTTGTGTTGTGACCTTTTTGCATTCACCTGACACTTCCCAGCCACCGTACTTATGTATTCATGATGGCGAGTGCTCAGGTTAAACTGTGGCAGGCCTCCCTTGGACAAATGACTCGTTTATACAGTCTAGTCATATCGAGACAAAGAAGACGAACCGAATCATACAGCAGGCCGTCCAGGTACCGTCCGTCCATGCTGATTCACTCAACAGATCTATAGCCACAACCGCACAGACTGATGAATAACTCATCTTCCCACAACGAGACATCTGTAAAACTATTTGCACTACATGCATACATGTTTGCATGCCGACCCTTTGCTTTGGTGCATATGCGTCCACAGTGCATGTTAGTGCATGTTTCTCTTCTGGGGTGTTTTCTGTGTGTTTTTGTCAAGTATTTCCAGCTGTCTCTCTGAGCTGTGAACTCAGGTTAACGTATTCACAGCTGTGACAAAATAACTGAAGTATCCCGTGACACGTGAGTGTGCTTTTAGTGGATCAGAAAATCATTAGCTACTTGGTCTCCAGAAGTTCATGTGTCCCAAAAACTGTCATTATAGGAAAAACCAAAACAACACTTCATCAATGATTTCTGCTATGGACACATTAGGAAAAATATGTAAGAATAACCTTTTTTATAGAGCAGAACATATTAACAAATGTTCAAAGAGGTAAAAATAATTAAATGAATTATCCTTTTGTGAAAGGTAATGAGACATGATAACAATCTGTCGACAGCCTTAAAAAGCAGCAAGAAAAAGTGAAATTAATTAGCATAATATAAAATACAACATATTAAATGGTCATTCAGAGATTAAACTAACTTCTTGGTGTTTCCATGACAAGATGGCTTTAAAAAGCATTTGTATGGAAGTAGATTTGTGTCTTTATTATTCAATCAAAAAATATATATATTTTCAATTAAAAACAAAATGTGTAACCATTCATTATCTCTTTGCCTTGTTTGATTATTGATTTTTATTAATATTGTTAATATTCTTTTCTCATTGTGGTAAATACACTACTGTTATGTTCATGTTCAAAATAAAAAAAATCACCTAAATCAAAAACCATTATATTTTCAATCAAAGAAAAAAAGTGTTCAAATGCAATTATTTGAGTCTGAATTTTTGATTGAATCTTTTTTTTTTTTAATATTGTAAAAATTTTCTTTGATTAAATAATTAAGGCTTAAAATCTACCTCCATATATTTGTTTCTTTAAAATCTTAACCACGTTATTCACGTCACGCATGTTTACACATGTTCACACAAAGTGTTTCTGTGTGTTTCAGTTTAATGGCGTTGATTCTGTTCTTCTCACTAAACAGCTGAGCAGAATAATTGTGTTTCAAGGGGACAGAGGGGAGATAGGGAGAGGATGAGGACGTGCACAGCAGAGTGATTAAGCAGGGAAAGCGACAGTGACAGATAACGTTGTCAGTGCTTCTTTCACTTTGTGTGTAAGTGTTACTATTTATTAAAGACGTTTAGGAGTAACTGTATCTTTACAGATGTCGGAGGTCGAACTCATTTGGCCTCTTCCGCAGGGGTCAAACTCATATTCCCTTCTCCTTCTTTGATGTTAAAGTACCCACAGTCTCCATTACCAACACCACCCCACCCCCCACCCCACCCCTCTCAACCTCAGTCCACCAGCAGAATAGCGTTTTTTCATCTCCCATCTTCCCTCCCTCTCCAGTGTCTGCCTTGTTTTTATTTTCCTATCTGTCTGACTTTCTTTTTCCTTTGTTTCACTCAGTCTCTCTGCGGTCTATCATTCTCATCACCCTTCCTTTCTCTCTCTTGCCAGACAGTTGCACAAAACCAATATTTTCTGCTCTAAATAAGAATCTGTCACAGTGTGAGTGGATAATGGTCTTCTGTTCTCTTCCTTGTTGCCCATCTGACTGTCTTTGAGCTTTTAGTTGATTTTCTGAAAGCTCAGACATATATCAGACTCTTTTCTTAACTCGTAATCAAAGATTCTTTTTAAATTTGCATAACAGAGACCTGTTTCTCGCAGCCCACTGAGTTTTGGATTCACAAAGTAAGAAATGACTTCTGAGAAGTGTCCTTGCTTTCAGTGCTTGTTACTCATGCACAATCAGTCCCCAGCATGCACACTACAAAACAAAAAACGACCAGACAATAATCAAATGCATCACATATCATAGCCGACCAAGCAGATTAAACGTAATGCACGGCACCAAAAAAGCATTGAATGCTGGGTATTTTCTCAGTTTTAGAGTTCATAAATGTAGCTATAGTTAGAGCCTGATCATTTTTTTTTAATTGTGAATGGAATTCATTGGTGTTATTTTTTTCAAAAATAATTGTACATTTTGATTAACAGATTTCATCTCTTCTTTTTAAGTTTATAGATGAGATGTTTACTGTATGCAAGGGAACCATAGCAAGATTTATTACCAAAAATAAACAGAAGGGGGAAAGTGACTAGTAACTTTTACTTTGAGTACTATTTAATTGAGCTACATTTACTTGTACTTGTACAATTTCAATCAAGTAACAGTACTTCTATATGAGTAGGACATATCAGTAAAATGGTAAAATAGTAAATGGACTTGATTTATATATCTATAATTATTTGATTTATATATTTATATGGCGCTTTTATGCCTACACCGAACTAGTCCCAAAGCGCTTTGCAATATCAACTCATCCACCCATTCAGACACCAGTGGGTGAGATGCCATGCAAGGCACTGGTCAACCATGGGTAGCAACTTAGGGTTCAGTGTCTTGCCCAAGGACACTTCGACGCATAGACATGTATAGACTGGGATCGAACCACAAACCTCTTGATCAGAAGACGACCCCTCTGCCACGGTCACATGTACCCTTTACACTTTTGCATGCATTGCACACATTGCACCTAAATCTAAAAGGCCATGGATAAACGAACAGGTGTTCATGCAAAAAGAAAAATCCCTTTACTTTACTTGTGTGCATGTCTCTCAATGTGGAGGCTGGCCCAAGCAGAGGCTGTTTTTTAGGTTTGACTAGTACAGTAAAGGCAAGTCTCTCAGTGAACCTGAAAGTTCAAACCACAAACTTTGTGCAATAAATCTTTTACTGTACACTTGTGTGTGTGTGTGTGTGTGCGTGTGTAGCATCCCTCTGTTTCCTGTCACCAGATGAGAAATGCAGTGTTCTTCTTAAAGCTGTTCAAGTATCGTTTGCACATGTGCGTGCATGTGACCTTGATTTTAACATCAATTTTTAATCAAGACACATAACTCTGATCATTGTTCGTATCATGCAATTATTTCACTCCAGTTCACTTTCTAAACTGTAGTACTTGATTTCAGGTATAGGTTTGATGCTCCATAGCTTGAGAAACACTTTAACAAGCGATGGTTTCAGTAATATAATAATATTCAACTTTATAATAATAATATTATTTAAAAAAGAAGACACAAGAATCTGGTTGGAGTTATTACATGGAAGTCAAGAAAACTTCATTGGAAACATCAAAGTGATCAGCAGATGCCTCTGAAGAAGACTGATAGTTGTCAGGAGATTAAAGTGGATTTCCTGAGGAAGGGCTGTTTGAATAAATGGAACTTTAACATATTATTCAGAAAGAAGATAAAGAATCCCGCTGGAATTATCACGCAGAAGTCAAGAAAACATCAAAGCGATCAGCAGACGCCTCTGACGAAGACTAGCATTTGTCAGTCAAAACATGTCAGGAGATCAAAGTGGATTTTCTGAGGAACAGTTGAATGAATAAATGAAACCACAACATATTATTCAAAAAGAAGATAAACAAATCTTGCTGTAATTATAACGCAGAAGTGAACTTCAAAGGAAACATCAAAGCGATCAGTAGACGCTTCTGATCGAGTGGTTGGGGGTTCGATCCCAGTACCTGACTATGTGTCGAAGTGTCCTTGGGCAAGACACTGAACCCTAAGTTGCTCCCAGTGGTCGACTAGTGCCTTGCATGGCGGTCCTGTCCCACTGGTGTGTGAATGTGAGAGTGATTGGGTGAATGAGCTGATATGTAAAGCGCTTTGAGACTGCTTCAGTGTGGTGATAAAGCACTATATAAAATCAAGTCCATTTACATATTATGCAATGTTTTTTTAGGAGATGATTATAAGAGTGTATAGAGGAAGAAATGCCTCTTACAGACTCAGTCAATCCTAAGCACTGCAGTCTTTGAAGCTGAGCTGCAACTCTGCTTCGTCAGGAAAACTTTACTCATAATATTTTATCATAAAGAGACACAAATAGCCTTTGGAGAGCCGTACACATTCAGATAGATCAGAATTCAATCACGCCGTTCATCCACCCTCCTCATCCAGCAGCTTTAAGTACCTCAGAAGTAAATTACACAAGGGATCAATAACCCACATTAATATCACAGAACATGCAGAACTGTGCCACTGCCTCCACAACATTATTCACAGTTTGGAAAATAATGCCATTATTCACACCCACTGAACCGGTTAAAATTTCAAGTCAGTTACTGGCTTACTGGTTTTTGATACCAGGATTGTCAGTGTGATTTAGCCCGAGATAATTTTCAAGATAATGTTTGCTTTAAAAAAAAGTATTTATTTATGCAAATGCATAACTAAAATTACATTCTGCACACTTTATAATGCAAAGCATGACTCAACCAATTATGGAGACACTGTTGGTACAGGTATATACGTATATATATATATATATATATATATATACATATATATATATATATGTATGTACCTGTACCAACAGTGTCTTTGATTTGCCCCAAAAAGCCAAAACAACAGAATAAATCTAATTTTAGTTTGGGTTGATGTTACCTAGTGTGGAGTTTTATTTAAAAAACGAATAAACATTTATGAAATTCATGTGACTTTTATGTAATTATGTGATCATTCATGTGATTCATGCTTTGATACAATTTTCTCTATCACATTCTGTTCTATTTCTAACAGAGTATTCATTACTGTATATTGAATTACTTCCAGCACTGTGTATTCTTTTGGGATGAATTGCCAGGATGAAAGAAATATGACTCGAGGCCTTAAGAATCAGCAATGGCTGTAGCCCTACATAAGTGGCAACAAAATTGTTTCTTTAACTTGCAATATTTTGGAATAACATCACCAGAGCCACCAATGATTTTATTGTCGTTTTAATGAAATAGCCTGCAGACCACATCTGCAGATATCCACATGCAATAAATTAGTAAAACCCTCAATTACAGACATAGGAAAAAAAAGATGTTAAACCAATCACACATGCAAGATAGGAGATTTATTTTGTGTACAACTAACGTGAGTTTTAGTAAAAAAAAAAATACAGACTTATATGCATTTTAAAAATGTTATTGTAATTTTTGATTAGTAAAAGTTGTATGCACATAATAATGTAACCTTTATTGATCACCGTAGTGAAATTCTTCTCTGCATTTTTAACAATTTTCCCTGGGGGGGGGGGGTAGATGTGGGCTGCCAACTGTGGGCACCTGGGGAGAAGTTGAGTTGGAGTTAAGGGACTTGCTCAACATCCCACAGTGTTGGCCCGGGTGAGACTCGAATTAGCGACCTCTCCGATTACCAACCCGCTGTCCTTAACCACTAGGCCACCACATCACAGCAGGGAAATCCACACACTACAATGTTTGATGTGTCAGCATCTGCAAATGAGGTGATGATGGGCCACTAATCAACTGTGTTAATACAAAGAGATGTTTAAAGCTTTAGAGTTGTAATCCTGCAAAACCACAGCTTGTTGTCTTTGTGATAAACTGATCAACTGATCAATTCTTAAGAGCAACCTGTTTGAAAACACATGCACATTAAGTCATTGAAATACAATAACAATGACTATGGAGCATTGATTGTAAAGTTGCGCATGCTAAAATAAACAGCAACTTTTTGCAACATTTAGTAACATACCATGTTTTTTGTTACTTTTGACCTGATTTACAGCAATATTTGTAAAATTTGTGATATTTACTTTTCTCGTAAAAATACAATGTCAATGTTAAGTCTAAATCTTAAATCTTAAATCTAAATGTTAACTCTAAATCTGAATCCTAAATGGTAAATTTAAATCTAAATGTTAACTCCAAATGTTAAGTGTAAATCTTAAATCTAAATCTAAATCTTAAATCCAGATGTCAAGGGTGAAACTAAATATTTAGCCAATATGCAAATTCACCGGAAATACCAAAATAAAAACTCACTGATGCAAACATTGTCATGTAACTTTGATTTGTATGTAATATGGAATATTACATACATAATATTTCAGTTTTCACTCCAATATTTCAGAAAAAACAAACTAAACTACAAATAACCATCTAATTAATAGCCATAGGAACAATAGCACAAATAATGGAAGAGCTGTGATGAAGAGCTGTGTGTGGGGGCCTATAAAATTGTTTGCATGTGTACATTTGTTTGATTTGTGTGTCTTTCTTTCAGTGTAAAAGTGTTTCCGTGTGTCAGTGATCACACTGGGGCTAAAGGGGACCTCTAATACCTGTTTGGCCAAGTGTCAGTGTGCTGTGATGAGGAGAGGAGGACAGCTGTTTGTTTATGTGTGTTACTGTGCTGCTGTTTTGTGTTTGTGTTTTCTGCACATCTGCATTACTTACATCTGTGTAAAGCAGATGTTTTCACTAATAATCCTGTTACATATGCAAAGCTACACCTCATGACCACATTATATTGACTTTTCAGAAGTGTTACTCCGTCTCTGCTGCCTTGTGTGTGATTTGGGCTTTTAGCAGAAAAATGGGGATCAAGAGAAATGCCTCGTTGGCTGAATCACAAGCCACAAAATATATCCCCAAAAAAAACCCATCTGTGAACTGTGTTTCCACTTTGACTCAGTTTAATCATATGATCCTTTAAAGGTAGAAAAATGAAAGTCAGTGTGGCTTGTTACATAACCAGAGTCCAGCCCAGAGATTTACGTGTCCTTTCCACAGCAGTTGTCAAAGCTTTATGGATTTGGACAGAGAGGGAGGCTGTAACATGTTCAGCAACTGTATAGCTTATCATCCTTGGACTGAGGGATGTGTGTCAGTGAGGATTAAGATTATTATCAAATTAGGGATTGAAATGTGAATGGTTTCGTTATGGTTGCTCTTAAACGCATCTTCATCCAGGAGCCTATTCCAACTTACACTAAGTTAACATGTAATTTCAACACATTTTCAGGACATCTCACACACTTCTGTCTAAAAAAAATCTGATCTGATGAATACTTTTTAAGATATGGACAATTTAGTGAGGGGGGTAAGTGTTGAATTTCGTGCATCCTTATTTTTCTTCCATTTTCAGCTTCCAATATCTCAGGAACTACATCACATAGGAAACTGAAATTTGGTATAGTATTACAACTCTACCTACTCTCTCAATATACAAAGTATATCTGCTATACATCCTATCTGGTGGACATGCCAGCCCCTCAAAATTGGAAAAAAGTTTGTCGTGGTTTGGGGCTGAAACATGCTTGGTCCTTCAGTAAACCACTTTGCATATGCCTCAGCTCCTTGTAATTTGATCAGCTTTCAGCTATGTACATATACTGTTAAAATCAGTCAGATATATGCATTGGTTCTTGGGTGACAGTCTCTTGAAATAAAAAAAATAAAAAATGCTTTTTTTTTTTACTATTTTCATTGGCCCATAACTGCATGTGGGAATGTGAGAAAAAAAATCTAATCTCTGTTTTAACTTATAGTATAAAGATTACTCTTTCTTGGGATATAACTATTTTTCTTTATACAACTTATTTTGGACCCCAATTTTGGGTCACTTCACCACTCGCAGATATTGAAAATCATGAGACCATTGTAACTTGCCTCTGTGTCTTATGATCGTTTATTGTTTATTCGTTTTTCACTGTAGTGAAATGGTGTGGGTTATTTGAGTAATGACATGGAATGACCCCTAAGCATTTTTTATACCAATTAATCCATCACAAATGGTCTTGAACCGTAGCATCAGATCAGAGCAGCTGGATAAAATCCAAATCCCCATCTATCTATGTGAGGCAGCTCTTCAGCCACTGAAACACCAAGTTTGGCTTCAAAGAATCTCATTGTGAGGGCTGGACTAGTCTGAGCCTTCACACTACAAGACTGACACTTGATTAAATGTCTTCAATTTCCCAATAAATTGTCAACAACACTTTTTTGTTGGGTTTAAAAAAAACAAAAAACTATTTGACCCCCCCAAAATCAAATTCCACAGAAAATACTTGTTTTCTTTCTGCTCCTCTCCAAACACAGAGCTTAGATGGGTGAACTCGTTGCTTGTTTGTCAGAGCGGACGGCATTAGTGAGATCCAAACATGCATTGGCCACAGGGAGTTTTCCACTGGTTCCTCAAAGGTCATTCTTTGACAACAGATTGGAGCAAAGAGTGCTCTTCATCAGACGGGCAATAGGGCCTATGGGTCAGTGGACACAGCTTCGATGATCTCATAAAACCTGCACAAGTTTACTTTGATGAATTCAGTTTGATTAATCTCCTTGGGTCAAATCACCATTTTGGCATCAGCACACAACTGAGGTGACGGGGCCAAATCCCATTGGCCACCCATCACCATATTCCAAATATGTCTTGAAAATTTAATTTGGATACTTTGAAAACATATTTTGTAAACATACATAAAATCTGAGTCTTATTTTTCACCGTAGCTTGATAAATAAACGTTCATACTTGTCTGATGGAGATCCTAAACAGCTTCTCTCTGTCTGTTTACATGTGTGTGGCTGAGCTTAAACTACCAACTATCAACCACATAAAGAGAAAGATCTGTGGGAAATCCTGCAGAGTTTCCTGTTTGTGTCGCTTCACCAACACGTCGGCAGCCTCTGTATATGTTTTGTGTGTGTGTGTGTGTGTGTGTGTGTGTGCGTGTGTGTGTGTGTGGTCATTTGATGTTGATAGGCTGTATCTGTTCATGTATTTCTAGGTCTCGGCTGCCTTCCAGCTAAACCGTTGCATTTTCCCTCCCTTGGTAAAATGTACATCTAAGTGGATGCACATGTCAACATGCTTTCCTCTGAGAGACAATGGAAAGCAGGAAAAACAATGTGAATCACCTCTGTGACTTTATAATAAAACATGCATTAATCAGAAAACGTTTCTAAAAATCAAATTAGAGAACAACAAATGTTTACGTGTGTGATGGGAAACATCAGCTTTGAGTTTTGTTATGATAATAAGAAATACGACGTGAAGACAAATTGCCATTTAAATGAAGTATGTTTTCTTTTGTCTTTTCTTTTTTTTTCTTTGTTTATTGTTCCGTCTTTTAATTTTTTATATTTCTTGAGCCTCTGTAACAAAGTTATTTCCTCCTGGGATAAATAAAGTATGATTCTGATCATCCACTGTTTTTTTCAAATTTGGCCTAAAATCTTTTAAAAGTTTTTTAGAAGGTCTATGCCCAACAAATTGCATTATCATGCACCATATTCATTTAATAAGGAACTGTCGTCCCCTAGTTCACAAAATTTTTTTTCGCGTCGCAACAGTTTTTATCCTCTTTCTGTAAACAATAGAGGTTTACATCAGGATCTTTAACCTTTCCTGGTTTTTTTTAGATCAACCCAAAGCAGCACGAGTTGGTGTTTTGACCGAAAAAGCTGCTAAATGAGTTAAAAAGCAGGCTGAATGCTTCACTCCATTAGAAAACAATGAGCTGTTTACAGGCAAATGGGGCCTTGTGACATCATCAATCATGTGATTTCAAGATGACGGAACACAGGCTCTTAAACTGTAAAGTAGTCCAATTTTTAAAAGGCAATAAAATGATTATGGTGCATAATAATGCATTTTGTTAAGCATAGATCTTACATTTCAAAGATTTTAAGCCAGATTTGTAAAAAATAGTGGATAATCTCTTTAAGACTCCTGCACAGTAATGTAGAAATTTCATAGTCATAAATAAAAAATAAAAAAATAAAATAAACATTAACCCTTCTGATGCAATAGATAGCTTTACGCAGCCGAACGCAGCTAAAAGACAAGGAAAAACATTTTACACTGTTTAAGCAATACTCCAGTCTGACCAAGGTAGTGTCCATCCCTGTTTATAGCCTAGAGGCGGCATGGTCAACTTCTCTTACAATCAACATAAAACAATGCAAAGCGGTGATAGATACCCTGGGAGTGTCATTTGTTCCAACTCACTGATGACTCATCCTTTATCACATGTCTACATTTACCTCAGTCAACCCTCTCTACACATGCTGTCCACATTTCCTACTTGTCTATAAACTTCAGAACTTTACATTTTCTTTTATTGTGGTTTGATAGAAAAGAAAGCGATGAAAGAGAGAGAGATCTCTCATTCCTTTAGGATTAGCATGATCTAACAGCAGATACTGTACGTATTTATTCATTTTGTCTCCATTGCTCTCTCTCCCTCTAAGACACACACATACACACAATATCATAAAGAAACCAGTATACATGCTGCCAGAAGTCATGAGCACAGCATTATATGTGATATGATTATATCTGGATCAGGCTAAATCCTGTGTGTATCTATGCACTGTAGGTCTACATTAGCATTAGTCGGCGTGTGGCTAACCCTGTGAAAGATAGCACTAATCCCTCCAAGGAATTACAATGACCTTACTTTTCATCTTCGCTCTCCTGCTCCTCACACGTTCATCATTCTACCATTCCATCATGCTCTGTGCCTAAACTAAAGCTCTTTATGTGCACATCGTCTAGCTCTTGGTCATTCCTTTGCGCGCCGTCCAAATCCACTTTCCGTCCAATGGTTTTTGCCAGCATCAGATCTCAGGATCACTGAGAGCTCTTACTGCAAAATCCCTATGTCACATCTGATGATTTGAAGCCGGAGACTAAACTTCAGCAATAAAAATCCTTCAAAAGTAGTTCAAATATCTCAGGTCAGAGAAAAGATGTGTAGATCTTTTCACTCCTTTATACTTGTGCTGTTCCTTGATCGTTCCTTTCTTTCTTCTGCGTTGTTGGATGAGAACAGTGAAATGTAAGTCTGATGCCACTTTTATTACAAAGAGATTAAATAATACAATTTAACTGAATTGGTACTCATTTCTCTACGACACATATGTCAAACTCGAGGCCTGCAGGCCAAGTTCGGCCCACTAGATCATCTAGTCCGGCCCCCAGGAAGATTTTGTTTAAAGTAGAAATTACAGCAAAAACAGGACTTTTTGTAAATTTCCATAAAAGTGGTATTTAAACTATGATGGGGGCTGCAATACTACATTATTTACAGTGATAGTGAATCACAATTATTTTTTAAAAGCTGGAAGATTCTCACAAATGATCCTTATTATGTCAAATTACATTGCAGAAATATAGAAAATTAGTTGCAAAGTCAAAAAGAATTTTAAACAATTGCTTAAAGGGGACATATCATGCTAAATCCATTTTTTTAGCCCTTAAATGCATTTTGTTGCATATTCAGAGTGTTTAGAAGTACAGAAAAGTTCGAATTAGTCTCTTCAGGTGCTCTGTAGATATCTTTATAATCTGTTTTGGTCATATTTTTCAATCTGTTTCGATTTGTCTATTCCCTATTGCGTTTTTTGAACAATAACGTCACAGTATTTGCAGCAGAACTGCCAAATTAGTACATCGACTCCAGGTCCAACACTTCAAGCAATCCGACATTTTTATTTCTCGCTTTTATTTTGTAGTCCAAGCTCAAGGATGCCAAAGTTATGAGAGGATAAGTCAAAATGTTCGGTTGTTGGATGTAGAAACCCACACGCTTCATTACACCGTCTCCCAGCATCAGAACCTTTTTGAAGTGCCTGGTTGAGTTTTTTCACGGAAATGTACCCACATCTGTGGGTAAGGTCATTTTTGTGCGCGCGAAGCACTTCAATGATGACTGCTTCTGCAACCTCCACCAGTATAAAGAAGGATTTGCCGAAAGACTTTGTCTGATTGAGGGGTCAATTCCTTCTATCTTTGGAGATGACGAACAGAGCACTTCGGTAAGCTGTAAATAACGCTAAAAAGTGTGATAAGACGTCCCTGTCATTGTTTTGTTAGCATTAGCAGTTGCACCGTCTTCATATGTTAGCGCTGTGTGCTCGTTTTAGATCCTTGATGATATGGCCTACGTGATTTAATTTAAGTCTAAAGTTTTCATTAGTCATTTCATTTTGCCGTTTTTGTCTCCGAAAAGACTGTATTAAAATGCATTTTCTGAAGTTAGCTTGGCACTAGCGTTAGCTCGGCGCGTGTGTTAGCTCACTTGTTAGGGTTCTGCAGGTTCATCATCATTTTCATCTTGCTCCACCGGGTCAGATTCTGGCTCAAACATGTAAGGCTGGATGGACATGTCTTCTGTTGTTGACATTTTGTAAATAACCTCTGAATAAACATTTTTTGTGCCGCTAAATAATTGTATCTCTTCTATCAAACTACAAAAATGGCCGAACAGGGTGGAGTTGAACCGAGTGTCACCTCTGCAACCTGGAGAGGGGGCGGGGTATGAAGTGTCTCATTTGCATTTAAAGAGACAGCACCAAAACGAGTTGCTCTCAGAAGCACATCAGAAAAGGGGTAGAAAAGGGGTCTGGAGAGCTATAATAATGAGGAATTCAGACCCAAGCATTGCAGTTTCGTTTTATTTAGACCACAACTGTATGATTTATATGTAAAAAACGAAGGACTTAAATGCATGATATGTCTCCTTTAACATTTTGGATTAAGTTTGAATTTGTGCTTTTTTACCTTCACAAAAACATGGATTTTTCTGGTCCGGTCTACTTGAGATCAAACTGTATTGTATGTTGCCCTTGAACTAAAACGAGTTTGACACCCCTGCTCTACATGATCCATTTGCAGCTGGTTCTCCAATGGTCCAGGCATATTTCCCCCCATCAGAAAAGCTTTAGCAGTGACATTTTCTCTCTGATGAAATCATGCAGGTTTAGGACACAGTTTCCTGTTTCTGAGAGAAAATAGCCATACTGTTTATTTGGGTCATACACCAGAATTTTGCTGTGTCAGCAACATGTGGCAAAACATAGAAACACATGCATGGCAACATTCTAAAGCTCATAAACCTGTGTGTTTATTCAACAGCCATATTGTTCTGTGTTTTCAGGAGACACAAACGGGAACCGTGATGTGATTGATTGTTTAATTCTCTATGTGTTTATGTGTGCGTGTCATTTTGCACCAACATGAGGAAGCACAAATCTCCGCACTCCAGCTGTTCAAAGATTAAAGCGCGCGCTCCAGACTAAAACACACAAACACACACATCGACTGTGCTCACTGACATTTGACATTAACTCACTTCACACCTCGTCTCCGAATGCCGCTTACGGAGTGAAGGCTTTATTATTCAGCTTGCAGGTAAGAGCTGACGACAGACGAGCAGCAACAATCTGTAATGATCAAAGGTGATGGAATCGCATGCGGAATATTTGAACAGATTCTGTGACAGATGGACTTTGGCAGGCCCATCTGAAAAACAATGACTCTTCATTTGGGCTTCGCAGGGAAACTCTTTGTTGTGTTTCTGTGTTGAAAAGTCTAGAATCCAATGTTGCCTAAATAAGTGACAACATTTTAACTCAATTTGGAAGATTTCCCCCCCGAGGACCATCCTCCAAGTGTGACAGGACTTTTAATGTGAAGAGTAAATTGTATTGTGAGAAGGGACTGAAATAAACCACCTTAAAGCAATTAACGCAGCCAACACTCAAACATCAGTTACTGGAGGGTGACAGATTACATTTCAATCAAAAAATTACAATTTGAATACTTTTTTGGGAACTCTTGGGATGAAGTAAAGTATACAGAAAAATGTCCATGTCAGGTAAAGAGAGTCTAATATTATTGCAACACAGTTTTCTTTTATGAACAGTTGTATGTAAATATTTTCATTTTAAACATGTCAGGAATTATAATCTGGTGTCACAGTCAAGTAAACTTTTTGAGAAAGATAAAAGAGTTTTGTTAGGAGCGTAGGGGGATTCCTGCACTCATTTCAAATTTAGTGCATCAACAAATGTCGTATGCCGACCTAAAAATATTCAACATTTATTTAAATATACATTATAATAAAGTGATTCTCAAATAATATTGCCTTCAAATAACAAGCCACAAGTGCAAAACTGCAACTCAAAAAATCAATTAACCAATAAATGACAATATGGAGCAGTTTGTAACTGAGATAATACAGAATGACAGAATATTACAGCAGGGAAGCAGAAAATAAGGAATAGTCATGCTACAGTACAGTCAACACAAATTTTCCTGAATTTAAGATTTTAAAAAAAATAATAAACTAAACAAAAAGGGAAGTTCTTATCTCCAATTTAAAAAAAAAAAATCAATGTTAAAATAAAATAACCATATTAGAAAGATGTAAAATAAAAATGTATTCATCATAAGACCAAAATGCTTTTTTTTAAATCTTTTTATTGCTTTTACCTTTTTGGGTCCTGGGCCACAACTTGAGAATCTCTGTTATAACAGAAATAAACAATATATTTGGTAAGTGAATATCTATCCTCTGAAATGTTTCTTTCAGAATCTTTTCTTTACTTTTCTTTGTATCTCTCTTTGTGTACTCATTCTGTGACGGTATTTTAAAGTGCACCGGCAACACATTCAGTGAGAAATTGGATATTTCTATGGATTTATAAAAATTCTCCATTATTCCCAGTCTTCAAACAATCTGTTTTGATTTTCACCAAAATACGGGAGAAAGTTCTTCTGTTCAAATACAGGACAACTCTGTTTCTTAAGGGAGGGTTGGCAATCCTAATCATAACAAACACAAAAACAATTTATTGTAATAGGGTTGTAACTAGCTTGCTAGCTGTTTGTTTACATTAATTAAGACTTTTAATGTGTTTTTTATTAAAAAAAAAAAAAGAAAAAAAAAAAGCAGCAAATCAAGCGCAATTCCTTTTCAGTGAAGTTTATCAGTTGTCCACCGTGTTAAAAAAAAAGTGACATTAAAATATCAAGGTGTGGTTAAAAGTACTTATGTAAAGCAAACCGACCCATTTCAATGAGACTAATGGGACTTTAACCAACAACAGTCCTTCTTTGATGCAGCAATGAAACCAACTGCTCACCTAAGCAACAGACTTTGTTTTGAATGAGCAGCTCACTATTTATTTGGTTGTCAGAGTAGCAGAAAGCAGTTACGATCCACCTCACCAAGTTTCCAAATTTATATCACAATTCATCTCGTCTTCCCTCCAGCCTCAGACACATGCGATGGAAATCATGGAGCGCTCAGGCTACTGTCTGAAAGATTACACTCTGGACGGGTTACAGTGAAATAAATTGTTTTTCATCATCATGATGAAGTACTTTGTGTGTTCCAAGTGTGTTAAATATCAGCTCTTGGGCTAAACGTCGTCCCATGAGGAAACTCTTTGTTTCACACTGGCACTGAGTTTTCAGATCTGCTTTATAAAACCTGTATGACCAGAGGTATAAAAGCAAGGTATTACAAGTACTCGTGTTACTGTAATTGAGTTACTTTTCTGGGTATTTGTACTTTTTTTTGAGTATATTTCGAAGTCATTTTACCTGTACCTCAGTCCATTTTAAAAGAAGTAAAGTTACTTGTTACATTTCTTCACCTAAACGCTACTGAGTGAATATTTTTTTTTTTTTTTTTTTTTGTTTTAAAATGATCTACAGACATTGTGAAACTACAAAAAAATAAAATGATCAGACAACATTCAAATGCATCTTAAATTGAGGTTTTGTTTATTCAAACAAGGTTTTTCAGGATTTTTTTAATCTCTTGACATGTTTTGACTGATCGCCTTTGATGGTTCCTTTGAAGTTTCATTTGACTTCTATGTAATAGTTCCAGCGAGATTTATTTTTTCTTCTTTTTGAATAGTATGTTAAGTTGAGGTTTCAACTGCCAGTCTTTGTCAGAGGAGTTCTGCTGATTGCCTTTGATGGTTCGTTTGAAGTTTCACTTGACTTTCATGTAATAGTTCCAGCGACAATTTACTATCTTGGTGAATTTGGATGTACACCTGGAGATAAAATATTTCCTTGCCTGAATAAACAAAACCTCAATTCAACATACTATTCAAAAATAATGTCGCTGGAACAATCAAATGCATCACATCATAGCCGATCAACCAGAATTAATGTAATGCTTAGCGCCAATACAGCCTTGAATGCAGGCTATTTTCACAGTTCATAAATGTAGCAATACTTAGAGCCTGAGAATCTTTTAATTTTAATTGAATTCATTGGTGTTATTTTATACAAATGCCTTTGTAGAAGTTCCAGTTGTGCAAGATTTATTACCAAAAACAACGTGGGGGTGAAAGTAACTAGTAACTTTTACTTTAAGTAATATTTAATTGAGCTACTTTTTACTTGTACTTGAGTATTCTACGTATGCCTTACTTGTACTTGTAGTTTAGTACAATTTCAATCAAGTAACAGTACATCTACTTGAGTAGGGTATATCAGTATTCTCTACACCTCTGCGTATGACTGTGTTTGATGTCCCAACGTAACGTGCAATCTTGGCAGGAGGTGTTCTCGGACACAAACGTGCTTGTTGTCTTCGACACATTTGCTTGAGTTAATGAGGCTGTGGTCCTGTGTTATTGGCCCGTTGATAAGCTAAACAACAGGTTAACGATTCCTAGTGGGCTTTTAAAGTTGACGTTTCAGTGTCTTGTGTGAATTTGGACGTACGTCTGGAGCCAGAGAAAGTGTCCCTGCTGAGCCAGACTTTTCCTCATTAACCTTCACTTCATCTTTCCACCTCTCTCTTTCTTCCCCCCAAACCAACATTCCTCTTCATCTCCTTTTCTTACACTCAAAAGTGCCAACATCAAACTTTCACATTACAAAATATCCCCTTAAGTGAGGCACAGTTTCAATATCTGCGATATTCCCACTATTCATTCTTTTCTGTGTGACATCTTTTTCTCCCTCCTCCGGGGGTGGACTGGCCATCTGGCATATACTGGGCATCGTCTCGGTAGGCCATCGACCCAAAGTGGGCCAGTCCGGTCCGCAACTCTTTTTTTTTTTGACAAGCAAGTGGAGGCTGACCAGGCGCCCAAAAGAGTGAAAAGTGACTAAAATGCAGTCAAGAGCAGCCAAAAAATGGCCAAAAAAAGGTGAACCAGGTGGTATGTAATGGCTAAAGGTAGCTTAAATGGGCAAAATGTTGCAATCAATAGTGAAAAGGGGCAAAATGTGGCAAACAATGGTGGAAAAGGGCAAAAATGTGAAACAAAAAAGGCAAATTGTAGGGAAAAAAGGATTTACTGGGTGAAAATTCGCTTATTTGGATGAAAAGTGGCCAAGAAAAATAAAGAAAGGGCAAAAATTGGTTAAAAGTATCAAAAACAACATGCAAAAATGGACAAAAAATATGAAAAAAAGGGATATTAATTGGCAAAAGGAAGCTAAAGTCTAAAAAAAAATTGTCAAAAGGATCAAAATGGCCAAAGGAAATAGGTAAAAATGGGTTCAAAAGTTTCCCCCTTTTAAGGTTTTCTGGGGGAATAATATTTAAAATTAAAACATAAAGAGCCACATGTTGAGTATCACTGACTTAATAACAGCTTCTACATGGTGTTCTTTGATAATGTAGTGGGCTGGTCTGGACACAAAATGCCAGGGCTGAATTTTTATTCCAGTCCACCCCGTGCTCAAATTGTCCCTTTTTTTTTGTCCCTCCCACTCTCTCCGTCTCTCTCTCTCTCTCTCTCTCTCTCTCCCCGTCACTGTCAGAGTGATGACAACCATCTGCAGCCACCCTGCCCTCTGACATTTGGATATTGGCAGGGAACAATGACAGGAGTGACACACACACACACACACACACACGTTGTCTTCCGTGTTAAATTCAATGTACAGCAGTGACACAGCAGAATGATGCAAGGACCCAAAAAAAAGAAAGAGAAGCACCCAAATATGGACGCTCGTGCTGGACTGTCATTACGGCTTGCCAGCTCAGAACACATTAAATTCTCCTCAGCTAGACAGGAAGGTGTGAGGAAAGGACCCTATTAATGGGAATCCTCTGTTTGCTGGCTGTCACTTATAGAATTAAAGAATATCAATGTCACACAGTCTGTCTTCACTCATTTATGTTTTTATTTCCCAGGATTCAACTGAAAAAGTAAGACACGTTAGAAAAAAAATATAATAAAAGATGTCTGATTTTGTAAAACAAAACCTTTCCTATTGGTGGGATTCTTACAGTATTTCATATTTCAGGTGTGACATTTTGAATAAAAAACATTGTAATGTGTAGTTTTAAGCTAATTTGTCGCACCAGACTGCTTTGATTGTCAATGCTAGTCCTGTTGTTATTGCCCTGCCAAACGCAGAGGTATCATTTTTGTTTTATTGTGTAGGAGTAGCATTGCACCATCAACATGGCTCAGTGATTCTCAAGCTAGTTTTTAGGGCGTGGTGTCACTCTTATACTTTATTGTTAGTATTTATCTCAAAGGAAATCAGAAACGTCTCTCACTTTGTTCTTCTTGTTGTTTACACTAGTTAAAATTGCTACTCCTCTGTTATTCGTGAACTGATTGGACTGAAATTTGGTAGGTATAATCTATGAATGTGTACGCACCAAATCATTGGTATATACTAATATATAAATGGGGCCCATTACCCCGTACGTGTCACGGGGCGCCAGGGGGACCTCGGGGGCTCCATTCTTCAAATGACTACTCCCCAGTTAGTTCTCGTTAGATCGGTATCAGTTTGGTATGAATACTTTATGAATGAATATGATGAAACGCTCAGAGCCTTTTTTTAAAAAATTGGGACCGGGGGGCCATCTCCTATTTCCGGAAATTTCCAAATTTATGGGAACATAGTTGTGTGATATATCATTTCATAGGTAATTCAATGTAGATTACGATTTTGCGTCGCACAATTCAACAATTCAACCCTCTTTTTTAGGCAATTTCCGTTAAAGTCGTTTTCTCATTTATTTGTGAGTCAAATATTGTGACAGTTGGTGGTACCGAATCATTGACGCATTTCAATATATGAATGGGGCCCATTACTCCGTATGTGCCACGGAGGTGCCAGGCCGCCCCATTTTTCAAATTTCTACTCCTCCGTTCATGCTTGTTGAATCAGGCTGTAATTTGAGATGGATATTTTATGAGCGGATGTCAACAGCCTCTCGGAGACCTTTTCAAAATTTATCGGAACATAGTCATGTGATATATCGTTTCAACGGCAATTCAACGTAAATGATCATTTTACGTTACACAATTTCATTTGTTTTACTCGGTGGAACCGAGTCATTTCACTGAATTCTCGGGAACGTGGTACGTGCTATTTGGCACGGAGACGTTCATCAGAACTTGTTAATTTACTTGGCACAATGCATTTGTAAAAGCAGGCTGAAGACACCTGTTTGACACACCTTTAACCTATTCATAGACAAAACAATCTTAAAATAATTTTAAAAACTCATGAAACAAGCACTTGAAAAAAAAACAGATGTGCAGTCATGAAATAAAAGCTTATGAAACAAATGTTATTTGGCTATTTTTGCATATAGGCCCATTTACCTTTAATGTCAAATAGCTTCTTAATGATTTAAAACACTTTGGCCACTGTTTTTTGCAACCAAAGTGTTTTATTTATTTATTTTTTTTCAGAAAGGAAATGCATATTTTTACCTCCCTCATGTTTATGATTTAAATGTGATCTGAGATGTCTGAGTTGGGTCAAATCTAAACTCACTTTCCAGCAGATTTATCACCTCAGGTTCTGCTCCAGCGAAGCCTTGGATTGTATCTAACAGCTTCCTAATTTGTTTTTTAACTTCCAACCTTATCATTTAGCAAAGTTTGAGTTTAAGGTTTTTAAATCTAGTCTGGCTGAAAATGTAAATGTAAATACAAGCCATTGGCCAAAGCAACTTACACATCATTATTACTCAATATTTAAACACTTATACAATGTCGTTCATATTTGATTGACATAGAAAATGTTACCTTTTTTCTTTTCTTTAATAAGTGAAGGCCTAAATTAATCACTAACATCAATACGTTAAATATTTGCTACTACATCTACCTGAAAGTAATGCAGAGAAATGATTTGCCTGAGCAGCAGATTACAAACTATAGTTCCCTGTTAATTTGATTTTAATAAATTATAAATAAAGATCAGGGGATTAAAAAATAAAAGCAAATCATAAATATCTACAATGCATATCATATAATATTTTATTATATAGTGTAGTGATGATAAAGTGGACAGAGTAACAGATTTACATGAGGTACTGTTGTTGGAAAAAGTCCACTTTAAGAGCATTAATAGAGCACTACTGACTGTGTGCATTAAAAGGGTTACAAACAATGTGCCACATTAGATAAACCTTATGGGAAATAAAGCGTTTGTAAATTAAAAGACAGCTAGTGTTAAGTATCCTGAATGTTTAATGTCACAAAAAGGTTTTCGCGACACTGAAATAGCCAAGGATCGCAGCGCGCTGTGGGTCAACACGGTTGGATTTAAAGTAGACCTGAAAAGGTCAGACGTAGAAGAGTTGGGGAATGTTTGCAAACAAATCGCTGCTGTGGTGGACTCAACCTAAAACCAAAAGCGCTCTGCTAACGCGCTGGTGCCGGATACCACATCCAGACCCTGAGCTCAGGGTCAGACTACATCATATAGGACCTGACACCAGGAAGGAAGGAAAAATGAGCACATTTTATACAACTTTTATCAGTGTGTTCACATAAAATAACATATATAGTTTAATTCAGACAAAACCTTCTTTATCATCAACGTTGTTAACCATTAATGGATTTTATTTCCAGGCCTGAACATCAGCCAAGTGTAGAGGCTGCCAGAAAGATAGATGGCCAGCTTATCGTTTGAACTAATTGGGAATACAAGCTGTTAAAGAATATGAATGATTGTATTTCTGCAAGGGTGACTTCAATCAGCTTCCTTTATCTCAGTCACACGCCAACCAATTAAAAGGACAAACTCTTGTAAAACACGGAGGTTCATCAATCCACTGGAAGAAACACTAGCTGCAACCTGGGACTGAAGCCTATAACTCCACACAAGTAACTAATATAACCACATATTGTGGTTTCAAAACAAAGGGAAACACTTGTTGGTGCTTTAAAATTACAATGACTGTTTTGAGTTTTTGGAGGAAACAGCAAACCCACAATTTTAAGGGAAAAGATGACAACATAGCATTAAGATTAATGCTGGAGCTCAAATCTGGGAATGCATCTTAATCCATTTGGATTTTTAAGTCAAAACTGATTTATTCTGTCTTATATTAGCCTTGATTATAGGATGAACATCTTCATTATATGCTGTAACTAATAGTACATGGTCTTCTAACGAAAAGGATTGTATTTACTACAGATAAATTTTAAATGTAGAGTTTGCAGACTTCAATATTTAAATATTGTTCGGGTTAAATTATGTTTATTTGCAGGTTCTCAGTTTTAAAAAAGCTCTAAGAAGCCTCTTTGTGGGGGTCGGTGGGGGGAGTAATGAGGATATTTAACTGACAGCTGTGAATATGCATGACTGCTTTAATTCCTCTGCTCTGTCCATGTAGAGTTGGCATTAGCTCTAAATCTAGCCTTCGAATGATTCTGCCAATGGCAGTGATTTTTAAAAGGAAATCATCCATTAATGTGCCTTTTCTGCACATTTACGGGGCAATACTGGAGAAAATGAAGACACAGGCATTAAGACCTAAATTATCTTGTTAAGGTTCAGTAAGGTTCCGTGCGACAGACTGAAAAATAATGGTCGATTTGCACAGCGGCTAATGAGTCTGCTCTCATGCACTCATGCATATCTATAAGAGCTAATGGGGATGTACATTTATTTAGAGGGTTATGTGAAACTGAAAAAAAAAAAAAAAATGAAAATAGTATCTGAATACAGGGAAAAACTGCAGCAGCAAATGCTAATGTATCTTTATCTGTCCATCAAGCAGCCAATCAGACACACATACTGTATACTGTATGTTTATGGACTAAAGTGTGTTTTTCTGAATTCTTTCATTTACTGTTACAATCTCTTTGTTCAGACAACCAAAAAACACCCTTTTCTTCTCTTCTTTCTCCTCTCTGCTCAAATTTGATTTCCTGTCACACTATAGAGGATCTTTGAAATCCTACAATCTGACACTAATGTCCCTTTAGTGTCCGATTAGTCTCGTATTGAATCATCATTATGGATGGTGTTTTCATTATATTCCAGCTTTCTTTCTCCTCCTTTGAAGCTAGTTCGGCTTCATTTCAATGATTCCCCCTTAGTGCATGTAAACTAATGATTAGATAGGATTGTAAAAGTTAATTTTGTGTAGCAGTTTTTTTTAATTTTACAAATATCAACCTTTTTCTTATTTTCTTTTCTTTTTTTTTTTTTTTTTTTTTTTTTTTACAAGAGAGCCTTTGTTTATATGTCTTGTAAGCAGAAACTCAACCAAGTTGTAAAATTCAACATGAAGCTGTCAAATGGGGGACTCTCTCCCACAAAACCATCTTCCCCTTCACAAGCTGTTGAAGATTTTTCAGGAACACTTTACTTGAAGTTTTATACATAAAGGCTGACATTACGCTGTCATTATAACATGACACCTGTCATTAGCATGAACAAGTTGTCATGAAGGCTGTCATTAAGTGTTCTTCGTTACCCTAACCCTACCTAACGCCACTAGATCACTCCACCTAACCCTAAAAATGCCAACATAGCTCCAAAGGAGTCATAAATTAGCAAACAACACTTAATGACAACCTTCATGACACCTTATTAATGCTAGTGACAGATAATGACAGATAATGACAGCGTAATGTCAGCCTTATGTATAAAACTTCAAGTAACGTGTTACCGATTTTCCTATCGCTCCTTGAATGAAAATAACTTATTTACTTTAAATCAAGTTAATTACCTCTACAGGTTAGATTTAAATTCAAACTTCTCCTTTGGAAATTGACAATCAGCCTTTGAACTTAATCGTTGAATAGGAATTCACACGAGGAGAGTGAAACAAGACCCGGACGGCCCGCGGGAGCTGAATAACCCAGGCACTAGCTTAGTGTTGGAGCTTGTTAGCTTACCAGCCCGCTCACACTTCTATGTTAATGTATTTTATGGACATGAACAGTGAAGTGCCCCAATTGGGTTGTAATTAACTGTTCAAATAGTTTACACCTAAAGTCGAGTCTCCATAAAAGAAAGAGCAGCTTGGGCACATTCATTGTGTTTGCATACTGTGCTGGTGCTTGGTGAATAAATATAAAGAGCTTTCTAAACATATTCTGGGATCTGGGTTCACTCCAAAGCTCTGCTGCATTTCTACAAATAAAAGCTATAATCAAGACATTGGAAACAGGACCCTGGCAAAAACAGTTGTTCCATGTCGATCATTCATATATGACATTTTCCCTTCTTTCAGAAGGAGCCAGCACAGCTGTTTGTGTCTATTCCCAGTGATTAGAGCAAACTAACTGCACTGATAGCCATAGCTTTATACCTCCCACCTTCAATGGATCTTCATATGTGAAGAAGCGCCAGGTGAACATGCCAAGTACTCAGTATGGCTCGAAAAACAACATGGGTTACTACTAGGATTACAGATGATAATGTCATGTTTCCTGAAGTGCTTTTGTAGTAAATATGAGTTTGTTTGCCTTTAGATATGGTGAAAGGTCTAAAAATGGTCTGGGCTGAGTTTACAAAAGAAATAAATGTAAAAATCACATAAATTTTAAAGTTGGATGGATTTGAAAAAAATTTCAAAGTGACAGTGTATAAATCCAGTGATTAATGTCAGGAATGATGCAATTTTCCACGTATTCTCCTTTTTATGATGAATTGCCATGTTTTTTCTTAATGAAATCAATAGAAACCCAAGATTAATGATTGTTTTTTAGAGTGTTCTGACATCTAAATTGAATAAATTCAAATATTAATAGATTGCCTTTGATCGTTAAAAGGCTGAAGATAAGATGGAAGGCTTTATTTGTAGAAGATTATTTGTTGCATTCTTCTCTTCCTTGGAATAACCTAGATTTCTGGCTGGCTTCTTTATTCGTTAATTATGGCATCATGGTTTCTTAGTGAACATGTCTTTGTGCATGACACCGATATTAGAAACTAATGATTTATTCATTCATTGTTAAGAGTGGAAAAGAATTAATCCTTCATCTGAGTCCAATTTGTGCTTTAAAACACAGTTAGAGCAGCAATAATTTGAGTTGTTTGTAACAACAGGCTGTCCTTGTGTGTGTGTAGAGAGGAAGTGTAGAAATGTGGTATTGTGAGAAAGAACAGGAGGAACTCAAAGCAAGTTTTTTTCTGTAGTCTGTTGCACAGGTTTTCGGGGTCACACTTTGTCTCATGCTGGTTTTAAAGTGCATGTGTAAAGGGCCGCGGGCCACCAGACAACATGCCTCCAGGATCACTGCACAGCCAACCCCTCCTTGTTGGACCCCACCAACACATTGTTCCCAGAGCTTATCAACACTTTGGAAAAACTTGGAGCAGATCAAGATCAGTAGCTGTATCCCGTTTTTCTTTCTGCCATCTTGACTCCCTTATCTGATCAATGCTCTTATCTACATTTCCCTCTGATTTCTCCTTCTGAACCCCTTTTTTCTATTTCCTCTGACCTGTGTCCGTCCACCATGTAGCAGTCCAAGGCCATGACCACTTTGCAGTGAGTATTTATGCTTGACGGCTAGTTTAAAACCTTGTCACCAGACAACTCTGTGCCTTGCCACTGCAGGCTCTCATTTGGCCAGACATGCCTTGACCCCATAAAGTGCTGAAGTCTCAAATCCATAATAGACCAAAGGGTCCTCTGTACTGGTGCCACATTTTGCCTTTAGGCTCCCAAAGAGGATCAAGGCTGTAATGTCACATCACAAGGGAGTAAGCTATATCCGGCCCTTAAACGTCCAGACATTGATTGTTTCCTCTTGGCAATCAATACAATATTACCATTGTAAATATTCCAAACTATTTGAACATAGTAGGACACAATAAAAATGTTTTTGTACTCAGCAGAAAGACTGCAACTTATTTTCCCTTAGACAATCCCTTTTTGTGCTTGACATCCTGTTTCTGCAACCACCCAGCATTAATCACCTTGCTCAGTGCCACAGGGTCATAAAGGATGTAATCAGAGGCAAAGGGTTTTTCCGAGGATAGCTCTTGGATTCTCGCCCCATGTGATCCCTCACTTAGTCTCATTTTGAAAAACTGATTTGTGATGATATTTTCCAGTCAATTCATCTTTAACTTCTGTAGAGCGAAGGAAGAAGTGATTAAAGTTTGTAATAAGACTAAAATAACACCCAACAAACAAGACACGCGCAAACACTCAATGCAATTACATTTTCATAACTCACAAATGAGACCAGGAACATAAATTATTAGAATGAAAGGATTTTCAACCCTAACTTTAAAGCAAGATCAAAAAGAATATGTAATACTTTTATTTTGGGGGGAAAGGATGTACACACCAGCTGGTCCCATCTCCAAAGACTTGTTTACTTTGTGAAAACATGAGTCAGCTCTCCAGTACTCGACCTAGATTGCATTAAACCCCAGGGTAAAAAAAAAAAACCCAAAACAGCGAGTGCACTTGTTACGGCGTCGGAGCTCGGTGAAAATAAATCCCCCATAGACAGGCAAATGACATAAAAACAAGAACGCCAATTTGAATTGAAAACAGCACAGATTTAATTTTAATTAGGTTTAACAAATGAAGTCAAATGTAAAAAATGGGATGCAGGTGTCTGCCAAAATGAACAAAAGGAGGAAGGAAGACAAAGACCAGCCTGAACTGCAAGATATCTGCCTCCGCTGCCTTAACAACAATAGGACTACCAAGTAACCTAATTAAAATCCAAAAATCCAACCTAAATGCAGACACTTCCTTAACTCAGGTACAACAACCCATCAACAACCAACAAACAGAACAAAAAAAAACAACCTCATCAGCTATATATGTTCGTGGCCCCCTACAGCTCTCTGGAGACCCAGCAACCGGCACAAAACAGGGATTTAAAACCAACAAAAGGACTGCTTCATTGTTGAATGTTGTGAAATAAAAAAAAAAATGGAGAAGGCAGAAGTCTCTGCATGTGCACTGTTAAGCGCTGACTTTGACCCATTGATGAGAACCTCTTCTTTGGGTTTCTGCTTTTCTGCCTAGGAGAACATAAACTAGACACCGTTTGTTGGCCAGATAATTATTCATGCCCTTCACATGTCCAATCTTTATATTAAGAGATTCCAGCAACAGGAACCAATGCATGGTCCATAGGTTTTGTGAGCAGATGGTAGCTGTGCCACATGTTCTTGGACTCTCTCTGATCCTTTTGATGTTCTTGTGTCAGAGAATGAAGCTGAAAAGTAGCCCATCTGATACTTTTTAAACCACGACGAGCTTCTGGGTAAATGGCAGTTATTTTCTGCTCAGGATGATTGGCATGTTTTGACGCAAGTTGTTGTTCCGGACAAGCCCCCAATATGTCCAATCGAACAACTAACAAACCGGAACAACAAAAAAATTATTTTACCATTCTGTTAAAGTTTGCACCATGGGGCAAAATAGATGGAACAGTGATTGGGGGATGGGAGGGGAATGGTCCGCATGTACTGTTTGCAAATCTCAGTGGGAGAGTCGGACTGGCGGCACTGAAATATAGAGACTAATGCCTCTTTACAGTAATACAGTATAACATCTTGACTTGATCAAAGGAGACATGTGTAATTCATTGAAAACAAGAAAAGTAAAAACCCAATAAACTCAGATGTTTTCCCATTATAGACATTGCCACCATAATGGCAGGTAGATCTAATTGTTAGAGGAACATTTTTTGACTAGAAGGTTGCTGGTTTGAATCCCATGACCAGCAGGAAAGCTGGGTGTGTAAAAGGCAACAATGTATTATCTAAATGATTAAACCATACATTGTAAAGAATCATATTTTTTCTCTGAAAAATCTCAATTATTCCAAGTCAATCTTTGAAATGTCGGACAACTTATTTATTTATTTGATTATTTATCTATGTGATCATTTATTTATGTATTGTTTTTACAGGGTATATTTTTAACACACAGCTAAAAAAAAATTAATACTGACATAAATATGCCAACCAAAAACCTGACAAATCCACACCTTTATTTGATTCCAGTTTTCTCACTGAATAGGATTTACTTTTTGCAGAGCAATTACAGCAAGAGTGTGGTAATGACCTAAATGTGGTTTCATAGCCATATTTCAAGCACAGGGGATTCTTGCGTCATGGGAACTTTTCTGTCCGAAGCTGCATGCAAAAAAAAGGGTTATAAACTAGTAATGACTGAGACTCTAACCAGCCCCTGATATACAGGGAGAAGCAGAGAAAAGCTAAGGGGGATTGGAGACAAAAAATACCCATATTTTCCTGTTTGTTTTAGTTGTCATGTAACTACTATACATGCATTTCTTTCTGTTTTGACCTTAAAAAAAAAAAGATTTTTAAAGCTAATGAGGTTTTTTCTCCTGATAAAACAATGAATGTAAAACAAGATTTGTAAAAAAAAAAGGGTCTTTTAGTTTGACAGAAGCTCTAAATGATCCTTTTGCTGTAACGCAATAAGTCACATCACTTAGTTTTAGGGATTGGCTCCAGAGCCACCAGTGCAGGGGCGTCAATCTCATTTTAGTTCAGGGACCAAATACAGAGCAGTAATTTCAACATTGTTGTGCCCTAGTTTACACTTCTACATATTCATAAAATACTAAATATGAAAAAAGACAACCATATTTAAACAATAAGTGATAGATATCAGTCCCAACAGGATCTTCACTTTAAATTTCCGAGATTTTGTGACCAATTTCTATTTAATTAAGGGAACTATGTCATAATTTTAGGAAAATTTAAAGATTGTGCAAGAATTTTGAGTTGTTTCAACCATTTAACAATTAAAATAATTGCAATTGTGTGATATAAGCACTGGGAAAACTGTGAGCCCCTGTAAATGTTGTTGAGTTTCATTTACAGAATGCTCCAAAGTCAAAGGGTCGGATTTGATCCATGGGCTGTGAGTTTGACACATTTGCACTAATGGATCATTAGCCCCGCCCTGATGGCTCAGTGACCAATCACCATGGCCCTCTGACCATCAAGTAGGTCATCAAAAAAAACAAACCTCAGCACTAAAAGAGAATACTTCTTTGCCACATATCAAAAGATGTACAATAAGTAAACATGTTCATTTTACATTATCATGAGATCTTTGGCAGTGTTAGGCAAAAGTGAAGCTCCGCCCCCTCTGTAACACCAATCAAGATGAGCACACAGCAGCGTCTGCACTCCAGAGTGCTGAGGAAAGTTGTTAAAACATTGATAAAGTTGTTCACAAAGTAAAACTTACTCATTATTCATCATCTCATGATTACAAAGTAAACCTGCAACAAATGCCTCAAGTAGTGTTTGAATTCAGATGGTGGTGAACGTGGCCCACTCCTCCCATCTCATATCCTTGGTCCTACCAGTGGGTCACCCCCGCCGCTTCATGGTTACAGACGAGGAGGCTGTTCATTTTGAGCCTCATTATAAGTCCCCCCCATGGCACCTCCAACCCTGCAGCCCCCACTTTTCAGCCACACTTGGCTCAGAAACAGAAGCGTGGTGGTCTGAAATGGTCAACATTTAGAAAGAAAACACTGAATCTCTTTCTCGTGTTTTATGGTAAAAATTCCCTACAGCACAAACTGTTTCACATCATTCAAAAATAACAAACATAAATTATGGGAATGATTAATCAGTCCAATTTCCAAATTTGATTCAATTCCGATTATCGGATCTTGATTAGATAACATATGATTACATTTTTGATTATAGTGGATTATTGAGCTTTCATTTAACATCAGTCAGCTGCTGTATTATTTGACTTATTTTGAGTGTAATTAGATATTCAAATTAAGAGGACTAGCCTGCTTTATATTACAATTTTAAAAAAGTAAACAGTTTTTTGAAATTTATGAATCGATTCATAATCGTCAATAATAAAATCTTGATTAATCGGTAATCGATTTGTTTTTTACCACCCATAATAAATTACACGTAACAAGTTGATCAGTGGCTCTCAGCCACCTGTCCATGTGATGGGCGGGGCCTAAGTGGCTCTTTGTAAAGGTTGCTGACCCCTGACCGAGGGTGTGGTAGCCCCCGCTATGACCTGTGGTCATCTTAGCAGTAATTCAAGATGAATCTTTCAATATGGTGCAAATGGAGACAAAGTGAAAACACAAGAGTTTTTTGTTGAAGTTATTATGTTGAAATAGTTGAACAAATAAAAGGAGAGACAAAGGACACATTAGGAAAATCTAACTTATATGAAACAACCTCAAGAAAAAAAACCAACCTCTGTCGCAAAAACACACACACACACACACACACGCACACACACAGGGCT
The DNA here is from genome assembly GCF_900634775.1 of Gouania willdenowi. Lineage (NCBI taxonomy): Eukaryota > Metazoa > Chordata > Actinopteri > Blenniiformes > Gobiesocidae > Gouania > Gouania willdenowi. The sequence continues at coordinate 10,174,846 of NC_041064.1, read as the reverse complement.
GAGCTGGTTATGAGACAACAGCTGTGGGACGTCAGACTATTTTTGCTCTCACTTTGTTTAAAACTGTCAGAAGGAGGAGTGACCATCATGGCATCCCAAAGAAACTGAGATCACGCAACAGACGCAACCATCCATGTCAGTTGGTGTAACCCATATTTCAATTGGTTTTCAAAATAAATGTGGTCAATACCAATCTAATTGAAAAAAGAGAATTGTGTGTGTTTTTAGCTTGTGATTTATTGTCTTACTCGCCATAAATATACTATTACTTCTTAGACTCGTGCGAATGGAAACAGTTAATGGTTGACGGTTCTTCCTTAAAATTACTACATAGGACCATGCAGTGAACACAGAGGTCATGTCCCTTAAAGTTATTTTAGGTATTCTATATGATTTAATGACACGAGGAGGGTTCAAGAGGAAAATATATAACACACGATCCTTACGTTTCTATAAAGAAACAAAAATAAATGCAAATTAAATTAAATACAAATTAAATTAAAAATAAAAACAAAACCAAAAAGTAAAATAACAAAAACAAAATGCAAATAAATAAATACAAATAAAATGTGCAAAATATGTATTTTTAATCTGGGTTGGCAAATTTGATAAATATCTGTGCCATACTTATTATTTTTGATTCCCTGTTTTAATATTGTTTGGTGACAGTACATTTTGATATAGAACTTTTTTTTTCCTAAGGCTTTCAAATGACTTTGTTTGACTTCAAACAGTAAAGTTGGACAGTGTAATGGTAGGATATTAAACATTTGAGCCAGCAGCCCTCCCTACGTTAGAAAACAGATGGGGTATGTAGTTATATAGCCTAATAAAAGCTATCAGGACAACAAGAGTTTAAGAGAGGAACTTAATGGATGAAATAATGAGGACATCACACTGCAGTGAAGGAAGCTGAAGCTCCTCCTTGGACACAGTTCTGCTCCTGCTTGGGATCAGTGCTGTCCTCTTTTCCCATGCAGGCTCAAATACACACACTGTGTGCCCCACACACTATCTCCAACAGTCCCACACACACCCTCTCCCTCAGACGCATCTGCAAACACTCCTCCTGCCGCGCAGCCGCAGCGCTCATATCTGCATGCGCACAAACTTTGGTTCACTTTCAGGAGTTTGGAAACGCACTGCTGCTGCTGCTGCTTCTTCTCTGGGGTTTCCTCCTCTCTCTGCTCAGTGGCAGATTTGATGACAGATTTTTTTTAAAATTACTATTATTCAACCAGATGGGTGAATAATTGAATAACTGTGCATTTCATTCCCCAACAAACGGATTTAAATCAGTACTTGATGCGCAAAATGCCAAACTTACCTCTGAGGACCTGAAGGTGTCAAGGTAGGGGCTTATCAAAGTTGACCTGGAAATACATTTGACCTATTTCTGCTTTAATGTTGTTGTGGAACGCAATTCACCTTAGAATAAACTTTATACAGTCTCTCAGCTGCACCTTTAAGATATCAGATGTTTATTTATTATTCATAAGGCACAGATTGTGGGAGAAACAACAGGAATATGTTTATTATTTGACTTTAATGCAGGGGCATCAAACTCATTTTAGTTCAGGGGCCAAATAGATTTTTTGCAGGAAAAGAAGTAATTTCAACATTATTGTGCTATAGTTTGCACTTCTACGTATACATAGAATACTAAATATATAAGAAACTGACAATATCCAAGCAATAAGTCAGGGGTGTCAAACTCATTTTAGTTCAGAGGGCAAATACAGACCAGTTTGATCTCAAGTGGGCCACAGATTATAGGTGGGGAGAAAAATGAAATTTTAACATCATTGAGCCCTAGTTTTCAATATCAGTTCAATTCACTTAAAAAAACTTGAATTTGTTACTGTTGACTTTTGTGCGATTGTTTGTGAGAAATTGCAAGATTGGTGGAAAAATTGAGAGTTGTTTTCACAATTTGCAATTAAAAATGACTACATTCATGTGATATAAACAAAGGAAAAAATGCAAGCCCCTAAAAATATTGTGGAGTTTCATCAAATTGGTGAATTGAAGATATCTGCAACTCGATTTTTAGGTAATTTACACAATAATTCATGTTTTCTCCGTCATTTTTGTCGAATTGGATGCTCTAAAGAACCGGATTTGGTCCCCGGGCCAGGAGTTTGACACGTGCTTTAGTGTAAGGATACAGATATGATTATGAAAGAAAAAAGTTTCCCTGCGTGTCTGTACTTGAGTGTCCTTATCATCCCATGGCTGGAGCACAGGTCATTATTAGCTTCTCTGCATGTAATCTTGATTTGCTGGCTCCTCTTTTTCAGTGATAACCTCCAAGCAGCTTCTATTCTTGTGTGAGAAGATGTGCGTGAAGGGTGTGTGTGTGTCACTGCCGGCTCTCCTGCTGCTGCTGCTGCTACTGCTGCTGCCTGGGGGCCACTCCTGCCCCAGAAGCTGTAACTGCTACCAGACCAGTGAGGTCCACTGCACCTTCCGCTCCCTGCTCACTATACCAGCTGGTCTCCCTGCACACACACGGAGAATAAACCTAGGGTATGGAAACTCACTTATTTACTATGGATGCATACACCTTTACACACACAATTACACAATCACAACTTGTGGTAACACTTTACTTGAAGTTTTTTACGTAAGGCAGACATTATGCTGTCATTACCTGTCATTAGCATGAATAAGGTGTCATGAAGGCAGTTGTTAACTAAATTATGATACCTTTGGAGCTATGTTGGCCTTTTTTGGGCTAGGTGGAAGGATCTAGTGGGTTAGGGTAACGTTCAACATTTAATGACAGCCTTCTTGACACCTTATTCATGCTAATGACAGATAGCGTATGTCAATACACTACATTTATTTATATATATATATATATATATATGGCAATTTGTTTCTTGTGCCCATAAAGCTGTTTTAAAATTGGAAAAATTGAAAACAAATAGATGAATAATCTGCATTGTGCTGTGATCTCCCACAGGTTTAACAGCATCAACAGACTTCATGACAAATCTCTGCTTGGATTGAAGAAGGTGGAGCTTCTGATGCTTCACAGCAACAACCTCCATCATGTACCAGATGCTGTGTTCAGGGATATGAAGTCACTACAGGTAAATAAATAGCCATACACAAACTTCATATCTTAAAGCAGGAATGTCAAACTCATTTTAGTTCAGGGGCCAAATACGGACCAGTTCGATCACTAGTGGGCCGCAGGTTTTAGGCGGGAAAAGCAAACAATTTCAACATTTTTATGCCCACGTTTGCAATTCCAGCTATTATTTAGACAGACAGTATGGAAGGTATAAGTGACAGATACTTAAATGTCCTTTGATTATTATTTGACCAATTTTTATTTAATTTGGGGAGATTTTGTGGAATAATTAATAATAAAAGTTCAGTGTTCTTTCAACAACAATTTACAAATGAATTATGTGGTAATATACACAACGATTCATGTTTTCTCTGTTATTTTCACTTCCTCCTGCGGGCTGAATTAGATGCTCTGAAGGGCCATATTTGGCCCCCGGGCCTTGAGTTTGACACATGTGCCTTAAAAGGTTCAGGAGAATCCCAAAGGAACAAGTAGAGTTAGTAAGACACCATAGCTACCCGTCCTTAGAGGTGTCTGTTAACCTGTGCCTGCTTAAATTAAAGGATGAGGCCCTAAAACATAGTGGTCCTAAAATGGTTTAGAATTTGTGTGTGAAAAAATGAAACTCAGCGTGAGTTTCATGGTTTGTTAAAAATTGCATTTTAGATCCACCATAATTTAAGTGCAAAGCTAATCCGTGATTTATCTTCTCTCGCTCTTTGTATTTCATCACATGTTTGGGCTTACTCCGGCTCACATTGTTGTTAAACCATGCAAATTGGTAAAATGATTCATGTTCAAATATGATCTAAACTAAGCAGTTGATCAGCTGTTATACTTGGTAATTTGGCTCTATACTAGTTGGGACAATTGTGGACAAATAGATGTGAAACAAGAGGAGGAGTTTAGAGACATTGTTCAGATGAAAAGAAAGGCAACACTGTCCTCACCGGACTGGATGAGTAGGCCAGAACATTATAATATTTGAACATCACTTTGAAATACACACCCTACAATTAATAATGTCCACATTCAGAAAACTGCACAGCTTCATCTACTACAATGAGCTAGAGGAAGTTGCAAAAATTGAATATGTGGCTTCGTGGTAGAGTGGGTTGTCCAATAACCAAAAGGTTGGGGGTTGGTATCCTGCTCTATCAGAGTCATTGTTGTTGTGATCTTGGGCAAGGCACTTTACCCACATTGCCTTGTATGAATGGGGTATGAATTGTGCATGAATGTTGGTGGTGCACTTCCGGGTGGTTGCCATGGCGGCGCACACAGTCGCAATGACCTCTCTCAGTTCTTGTTTGAATGCTTGTTTAAACTGTAGATTTGTGCGAAACTACACCAGATCTGTGTACGACTAGCAGTTCCTACTAAACGTCAGGAGATCATTAACCGCCGGTAATACAAGCGTTCCAATCAAGGAACTACAGTCACTCAGGTTGCTACTTATAGACGCCGTTAGGTCGCACCGAAAACGGTGTACAAGAGGACACAAACGTGGCAGGCATGGTGGCATCCAGGCTAGGCTAAGGGCTAGCCCCCATCTGCCGGTTATACCGTCTATCTTATTAGCGAATGTACACTTCCTGAATAACAAAATGGATTACCTGAGACTGCAGAAGACAGCGAGAAATGAGGGACTTCTGTGTGTATGTTTTCACCGAGACATGGCTGAACTCAAACATCATGGATACCGGCGTCAACCTGGACGGGTTCTTCCACAGAGTGGACAGAACATCACTCTCCGTAAGACCCGCGGTGGCGGCTTGTGCATCTCTGTAAACAAAGCATGGTGCCAGGATGCGGTGGAAGTCTGCAAGCAATGCACAGCACTGTTAGAGACCATGTTTCTGAAGTGTCAGCCATACTTTCTGCCCAGATAATTTACGAGCACCTCCATAGTGACTGTGTACATTCCTCCAAATGTTAATGCTAAAGAGGCACTCTCTGACTTACACCATTAGCAAACAACAAACAACCCACCCTGATGCATTTTTAATCATTTTGGGAGATTTTGGGAGATCTTAAATCAGTCCTGCCAAGGTTTTACCAACACAAAAAATTTGCCATCAGGGGAAACAACACACTGGACAAGGGGTATACTAGTTCAAAGCATGCATAGAAGGCATCTCCCCATACCTATCTTGATTCATCAAACCACATCTCAGTCATGCTAACGCCTGCATATAGACCTCGGGTGAAACTGGTCAAACCAGTGAATAAGCAGATTAGAGTGTGGCCTGAGGGGAGCATCTCTGCACTATAGGACTGCTTTGAGGCCACAGTATGGAGTATGTTCAGGAAGGCTGCTACCCATAATCGTCACATTCACTTACAAGAACACACAGACTCTGTTATGGACGACATCAATAAATGCACTGATGATGTAACATTCACAAAGACAATAACTGTGCGCTCCAACCAGAAGCCATGGATGAAAGAGGTGGTCCGCTCTCCGCTGAAGGCCAGGCATGCTGCCTACAGAGTGGGAGACCACACAGCTCTCAGAACAGCCAGAGCCAACCTGTCACATGGAATCAAGAGAGCCAAACGCCAGTATACACTTAAGGAAAATGGTCACTTCATGGACCACAGAGAAACACAACGCCTGTGGCAGGAACTCCAGGCCATCACGGACTACAAAGCACCGCCACCTGTCTATGACAGTGACCCCTCCCTCCCAAACCAGCTGATTCATTTCTATGCTCACTTTGAGGCCATGACACCACATCTGCAAGCAGAGTTACTCCACAACCCAATGTGGAGGTTTTGTGTCTCACCCCAATCACGGTGAAGAGGACCCTGTCCAAAATCAACCTCCGTAGAGTGGCCGGACCCGATAACCTCCCTAGACGCACACACAAGGACTGTGCAGAGCAGCTCCTCAAAGATGTCATGACATACATTTTTAACACATCCATACATCAGCCTTAAGTCTGCCACTGTAGTACCCATACCAATGAAATCCCTGGTATCCTGCCTTAACCACTACCACCCCATTGCACAGACGCCAACCATAATGAAGTGCTTTGAAAGGCTGGTCATGCAACACTTCAGGGCAATCATCCCCCCCACCCTGGACCCTCATCAATTTGCATACAGGGCCAACCGATCTACTGATGCAATCTTGCATGCACTGCACCTGGTCCTCACCCACCTGGACAACAAGGACACCTACGTCAGGATGCTGTTTATAGACTTCAGCTCCGCCTTCAATACCATCATCCCCCAACAGCTGATCAACAAGCTGCAAAAGCTGGGCTTTAACGCTCCACTCTGCAACTGGATTTTGGATTTCCTTATTAAAAGACTACAGACAGTCAGAATAAGTAAGTAAGTAAGTAAAGTTTATTTATATAGCGCTTTTTTCAGACCAGGGTCACAAAGTGCTTCACAATTTACAGTTTAAAAAGGGCACAATGCTTATAAAAGTCCACTATAATGATGCTACAATGTATAAAAGAGTCCATTCACAAACAGGAGTGTGTCAAGAAAGCCTCCATAAAAAAGTGAGTCTTTAGATGACTTTTAAAAACATCCACAGAGTCCAGCATCCGCAGAGTGTGTGGAAGAGCATTCCAGAGACGAGGAGCTACCGCCTTAAAAGAGTGATCACCTCGTGTTTTAAAGCGGGTGCGGGGGACCATCAGCAGGTTTTGAGAAGAAGACCTCAAGCTTCTGTTTGAAACATAGGGCTGGATCAGACCCTCAATGTATTCAGGCGCCTGGCCATGAAGGGCCCTGAAAGTCAGGCAACAGGACCTCAGACACCATCACACTGAGCACCGGCTTTCGCCAGGGCTGTGTGCTTAGTCTGCTTCTGTTCACCCTGCTGACACATGACTGCACAACCACATCCAACTCCAACCACATCATAAAGTTTGCAGATGCAGATACAACCATGTTGGGACTCATCACCAACAACGATGAGAGGCGCTACAGAGAGGAAATGGGTCAACTGGCCACATGGTGCACAGCCAATAACCTCTCCTTAAATGTAGAGAATACCAAGGAGATGGTTATTGACTTCAGAAAACACACAGTGAACACTCCCCACTGACCATTAGTGATGCTACTGTGAAGAAAGTCAGCAGCATCAAATTTCTGGGAGTGCACATCACTGATGATCTGACCTGGTCCACCAACACCACAGCCATCACCAAGAAGGCCTGGCAGTGCCTCCACTTCTTGCGGAGACTGAGGAAAGTGAACACACCACCTCCCATCATGTCCACATTCTACAGAGGCGCCACAGTCGTAATATTTATTATACTGATTTATTTATTATCAGCTGTCACACATACAGTATACAAACATGATCTGGCTGCTACAGTTTAAAAAAATGTTTTTTAACGTTGTTTGTCCGTACACTGTACACTAATGTCATGTCCGGACCTACCTGTATTATTTGACTGTTGTGTGCATCAAATAGCGGAGCATTATTTTGTTGCTTTTGTATGGAAATACACTGAAACGACTTATGTCAGTATGCCCCAGCGCAGCTGTGGCTACAATGTAGCTTACTATCACTGGTATGACTGATGTGAGTTACTGGTGTGAATTAATATTGGTTTCTGCACGCACTTTGAGTTTCCTCGAAAAAAGAGCTACATAAGTCCAAGCCATTATTATTATTATTAGGATGTATTGACGTGATGGTTGAACTTACAGTTGAGATTTTGCAATTTGATCTAAATCAGATCCACTTGTTGAGAGTTTATGCAGCCAATGCATATGTTCTTGGTGAAAATGGTTTGAATGCTCATAAAACCATCATTAAAATGATAGTCTTGTGAAAGCTAATATACTCCTTAAATTATGTTTGTGTATCTTACGTTAAAAAAAATAAAAATGAATAAATAATCACAAAAACAAATCAGTAGTTGAAATAAGTCACAATATTATTTTGTAACATGTGGATGAGCTGTTTTGCTGGTCTAAATAATATTATTCTAATCATATTCTTGTATTCACTATGTTTCCTCCAAAAGCTAATTTGCCTCGTAAAAGTGTGCTTACCAAGATTTATCAAACCAACCACTAGTGCTCACTTGTCGGTATTTGAGATAATTCTTCAATCTCCCACTATTGAGAGATGAAAGTCTTGAAGGACACAGATTTGAAATTTTAGTTTTATCCCATTAATCAAAAGGAATATGTGCAAAGAGAGAACAGTGAACAGTCTTTGAAAAACCTGGAGTCAAACTTTTAAAAATGAAATAAGTAAAAAAAAAAAACAAATCCATGAAAGAAGCATTACGTCAAATCAGGATGTGCCTGATGTCACAACAAGTTAATGCTTATTTGCTGTTCATATTTGACCACATTTCTTAGTTTGGGTCGAACTCAACTAAAGGTGTAAGAACTGCTATATTTTTCCACTGCTCTGTGAGAGGAAACACGTGCACTACTTTAGCAGCGACCTCAGGGGCAGTGTTGGCAGTCTACCGGGAAGTGCTGTTACTCAACAAGCAATTGTTCCCTTCATCTTGCAAAGAGGTGCTGATCTATTAGCTCCTCTGTGACAATATAATCTATATTTCTTTCTGCTGACGTCTTTACATGCTTGATCTGTCAGCACTTGGAACTCCTCCAGCTGAGGTGCATCTTTGAAAGGAACTCTTAAAAGAAAACCCAAAGCCCAATCTTTATAGTGCTAACGGATTCAGACTTGTTTACTTGGCTGACCAGAGATTTCTTTAAATCTGATTGGGAGAAAGAGTTGATAATAAACTTTTTCATAGAAGTACAGCATTTTTCTCTTCTAGCTCAATGCAGCCCTAAGCCCTATATCCTTTGTAATACATATATTTTATTTTATAAGCATGTGGCGTCAATGGCCAGACATATGATAGGAGCTCAGACTTGTTTTTAATCAGCCTTGATGTCTGCTCTTGTAATCCTTCATTTCTTCTGCTCAATTCATTCCCTCCACCCCCACAGATACTGAAGCTTAGCTATAACAAGCTGAGAGAGATCTCATCTCTGACCTTTTCTGGCCTGAACTCGCTGCAACGTCTGTACTTGGATCACAACCTTCTCCAGCACATCCACCCTCGGGCTCTGCTCCAGCTGCCCAGACTGAGGCTGCTTCGTCTGCAAGGGAACAGACTGCATCAGCTACACCCCCACAGTCTGTGCACACTGTCCCTGCTGAATACCTATTACTTCTCCACACTCAGGTGGGCTTCTGCAGCTTCAGCATAAAATGTACAGGAAGGTACAGTTTTTAAGGCAAAGTTAACCATCTTGGGATTTTGACTGTGAGGTTGTATAAGGAATTTGTTACCATTTAAATCTCAAACAGTAATGCTTAAACTGAAGAAACAGTATGTAGATAATAGACCTCTAAACAAACACCTATTATCTACATTTTTTTTCTTTAGAAATTTGGACCTCTCCAACAACAGCCTCACATCCATACCCAAAGATATTTTATCAACAGCCCCTCTGCTGGAAACCATTGTGCTGCAGTCTAATCCATGGAACTGTGACTGTAGAATGAACTGGCTCTCAGAGTGGAGTCTGGCTCATCCAGGTAAGATGTATTTCTGACATGGTCAGATTAATTATCTTATGGTGCTGTGCCAGTTAACCAGTTGATCAAATAGAAAGATGTAAAAAAATAAATAAATAAATAAAAATAAAGATTCAAGGATCATATTAAGAAAACTGTTTCAACAGTAATTTATCTTCAGTATAATGAAAATGGGAACTTATGTCAAAGCACAGGGACGAGCCAAAGTCTTCATCATTTAAGGTGTGGCCAGAGGAATTTGGGACATGCACAATACAAACAAGAGTATTCAGAGAGCGCAAACCTCCGCCACATAGTCTCTTTGGTGTTCACAGTTATGATCGATCAGTGAACCATGAACTTTAAAGGCTTATAAGAATTTTTGGTAACACTTTACTTGAAGTTTTATACATAAAGGCTGACAGTACGCTGTCATTATTATGACATGACACCTGTCATTAGCCTGAATAAGGTGTCATGAAGGCTGTTAATAAGTGTCATTCATTACCCTAAACCCATGAGATCCCTCCACCTAACCCAAAAAATGCCAACATAGCTCCAAAGGTGTCATAATTTAGCAAACAACACTTATTGACAGCCTTCATGACACCTTGTTCATGCTAATGACAGATAAAAATGCTAGTTTTTAGGGTTATGTGATAAAAAAAAATATTTTTTTTTTTCAATTTTTATTCCCTACTAGAACTAATCTGGTTCGAATCTGGATTTAACTCAATGGGGTGACTGACTCAGTTATGTCAAGTTGGTTCCTCAAATTTCACAAATATTGGTCAATTATGAAGGGAGATGTGAATATTTGAAAAGGGATTTTTAAATTTTTGAAAGTCAGGATCGGTATATTGATCAGGATCCCTTCCAAAATGGAATTGAATCTGCCATGGCTTAAGTAAGGTTCGTTTTTGGTTAAAAAAAAAAATCAAAAATTGTTTGGTACTTTTGTAATAAATAAACGCCACTGAAAAAGTTACCTCCTTGGTTGAGGTAATTAGAAACCCATTCTTTCTGATTTGCCTTTTGGAGGACACTGCTATGTGGAGGACTAAGAGACTATATACTGGTCAATATGTAATGACACCAAACACTAAAATTGGCAAAAAATGACAGCTGATCAGCTGTTCCCGATCACCTTTTGGACTATACAAAGGGAGAATAGGGAGAATTGGGAACCTGTGTTTTTTTTTCTTTTTTTTTATATATTAAGAATTTCTAAACTTGTGCATGAAAACATATTCTCTGAAAGTTCAGTATAGCATACATATAAATTACATGTAGGGATGTATTTGCTACTTTAGCCAATGGAAAGCTGGTTTTAACAAACATGCCTGAGCTTTACACATTTTTACGTCACTATTAGCACAGACAGCAAGCACGTTTCCAACTTGTGCACATTGTAGCAACTCAGCATGCATCTTAGGCTGGTTTTCAGTGAGTTAAAGAAGATTGGAAAGATTTTGTGTAATTGATGCGCTCACCTCGACTAGCCAGAACAGGTCTCTGATGACAGCGCTGATGTTTGACAGCTGAAATATTGTATAATAAATGCTATGTGACAAAAGCCTAATGACCATTTCTGATTTATTAGTAGATGAAAAAATCATACATAATTACTTAAAGGTCTAAATTGTGATAAATCTGATGAATAGTAACATGGCATGACTAATGGATGAGCCTAATTTAATATTTTTGTGTAAACGGCTTTGTGTTGCTGAACTGCCAACAATCCAGCAAATTGTCACTTTTTTAAGGAACCTGACTTTCATTCTCTTTTTGTTTACTATTTTCACACAGGGTTATTAAAATGTCCTGGTGGTCTACAATGTCCAGTTTGTGCATCGCCCAGTTCACTTCAAGGACAGGGTGTGCTTGAGCATCCTTCCTTATTGTGCACTTCACCTGTAACCTTGCTCCCTGGAAAAGAAACAATCCCAGAGAATGAACTCAGTGAAATCCAATCAAAAGAGACCTTCAGAGAGCCCTTAGGCAGTGCCTCTATAGGTTTTTCTGATGAGCAAGGGAACAGTGTCAGCTTGAGTTGCAACGTCACTCACTCTATCAGCTCTCGGGATATTGCCCCTCCTCCAGAACTCACCCAGGCCTTCTTGTCTCCTCTTACCCTCACTGTGTTACTCACTTTGGAATGCCCTGTTGAGAGACAAAGCTATGAGAAACTATGGAGGATTCTGGCTTATTACAGTGAGACTGCTGTTCGCCTCGAGAGGGAGATCATGCTAAGTAAAGCCCCAGAGTCGGCTTACCGCTACAGGCAGAGAACAGAAGCAGAGGGATATTATCACACTGGAGTCAAAGCTTATGTTAAGGTCACCCCACAGTGGTTATTACAGCCATCCATTAGCATTCAGCTAAACAGAGCCGAGTCAAATGGCAACAAGGTTTACCTCATCTACTCAACAAGCATTTCTACAAGTCCAGACCCAATTATACAGACGTCGACATCTGCCCCTCCCCCTTGGGTTATAATTTTAACCAATCATACAACAACAACAATGGCAGCCATATCGGGTAGTAAGGTTGAGCTGCCTTGCCCAATTCTCAGTTCTGGTAACCCAAAAGTACAGTGGTTTCTCCCAGATGGATCAAGACTCACATCCTCCAACCAAGAAAGTGGGTTCCGGGCCTCGGCCTTAGGATTACATCTGAACAAACTACAGCTCTCAGACTCTGGGATTTACTATTGTGTTGCCTGGGCTGGGGGAGATATGGATGTCCTTCCAGTACGACTTGCAGTGGAAGACTCCTCAGTTCCACTGTCAGGAGAGAAGCTAGGACTTCCAGTAAAGGGACCAGTTGGGCAGCAGCTCTCGCTGCCTTGTAAAGCTTCGGGTTCACCAGAACCTGACAAAAATTGGATTCTACCAGATGGAAATGTGATACGTCATGGAGTAGCTGTCTCAGGTGGACTCACAATTGACTCAAATGGGACACTCTTTTTACCAAGCCCTTCATTTAGGGATGCTGGTCATTACCGCTGCATTGCAATAAACCAATACGGTAGTGACTCTTTATCCTTACAGCTCATCCTAACTTCAGAACAGTTTCCTCCTCTGAGGTCTTCATATCCCAGAGGGCCGCAGTCAGCAGCTGGCCGGTCAACAAAGATACGAGCCCCTTTGTTTCATCAGGGGGATGAAGGATCCGGCACTGAAGAGAAAGAGGAAGTGGAGCGAAATGTTGTTGGCAATAGAAGTCCCCACTTTCAACGAAACTCTAACAGACGTTTTTCAGCTGGAAACCCACAAAGGCGTTTTCCAGGTAGAGAAGGCCTCCCGAGAAGGGTAGGAGGACCTGTTTCTACTGAGCAGAGGAGAATCAGATTTGATCAAAGAAATAGAATTGACCCTCAGAAATGGGCGGATATATTAGCTAAGATACGTCAAAAAACAGCGCCAACTCCTTATGGTCAATCAATAACAACATCAACAACAACAACAACGACTGCTGAACCAGTGAAAGCAGGAGACAGAGAACCTGAGAAAAATGGTGATATGGCAGAGGATAGATCTTACTATTCGGTGGTGGAAACAACACCCGAGGGATCAATTGTTGATAATATTGCTCTAAAGGAGGAAGAGCTACAGCCTATTCAACCAGTTCACCCCCAAAGAAAAACAACAGCAAAAGCTAAAACAAACATACAGATGGTAAAAGAGAAGTCAGAGGCAATAGAAATCAATAAAGAAAAGGAAGAAATCATACTAACGAGCACTAAGATAAATTCAGGAACAGACTCAACAGCAAACCCAGTAATACAGAAAGAGCATACATTACCATCAGCAACAAATGAAATTTCTCCAGAAACAGATGAAGTCCAGCAAGGAAAAACCACTGCACCTGAAAGTCAACCTTCAAATCCTCGACAAGGACTATTTCCTAACTTGGTTCCAAACTCCCGACCCCAAAACCCTTGGAACTCTCGCCGGAAGATTGGACAGAGGAGACGAATTATAAACAGGCCCAGGGGCCGGCCTTTGCCCTCGCCCCAACCTCTTCCTAACCCTTTGAACCCAAGGTCACAAAATGTGACCCCTGACACCACCACATATCAAATGAATAGGTTGGTAGTTCCAACTATTTCGTTGGCACCAAAAAGCCGTACACACCCCTCTGCAAATAGTGAAAAGTCTCTCACTGTTTCTGACACTCTTCGAATCATTTCAAAATCTGTCTCGTCCTCGTCACCTTTCTTTCCCTCGCATACAAACATAGACCCACATGTAGGCACAATGACTCAATCAGGCAAGAAACTAGATACTGAAGAATTTACTAATTTCAACACTCCAGAACCCACTGGCTCTCTTAGTGTGAGTTCAGAAACACATGTGCAAGCTACACATTCAGGGACAGTTACACATGGCATACAGACACACACAGAAACACAAACAATTTCCGGCAAACATGTTGCTAGACCCTGGGCTACACACAGTGAAGAAATCCAGAGGAGTTTCTTGGATGTGCCATATGACTCCCACTCTTCAAATACTCAATCTGTCATTGCTTCTGCCCCCGCTACTGCAGAAATAATGACTTCTCCTGCTGCCAGTGACGCTGATGACATTAGAAGTACTACTTTAGCTACTTCTGACAACACGCCTCAAATGACTATTAGTCCTATAACTACAGCTGTCAATAAATTAACTACTATTTCCAATCCACCATTTAGCAATATTTTAAATCATAGTCCTACAACAACTACTACCACAATCCCTTTTGACATATCCTCTTCTTCCGTAACCACCTTCTCTTCAAGTCCTAAAAACCATGAATTTAGGATCACAACTAAAACCCCTACAACTTCTATTACCAGAGCTACTACTAAAGGGACTACTGTTTCAGACAAAACTCACACAAGTATAATAACTGAAGCTACAACAAGCAGTACAACAGCCACAACACAAACAAACACCAGTGGATCCTTCAAAGATGGGCCAAGAACAAGCCCAGCTGATCCCAGAAAGGGGATTGTTTCTGGGGTTTCAAACCAAAGTCGACCTCCCCTGGACTGGAAGAATCCCGGGGCTAATTGGATTCCAGATTCACATCGCAGCAGATCCAGCTGGCCGCCTTTCTCATCAATCCCTGTCACTCCCGTGGTGAGTCTGATTCAACTCTCACTCCTCATTTTTTTTTTTTCTAGTTTGGATTTCAAAGCAGATGGATTCATTTACAACACTGCCAAGTTCAGTACACAGTTTCCTCTTTAAATGTGTAAAGTTTGTTTTATGCATGCAAAGCTTGTTTGTTTTCTCCCTTTCCAAGATAGTCAGACAACCAGCAAATGCATTTTGCAGCTAACAAACTATTTTTTATTTTTTTGTGGAAAATGATGATCCCAAAAATGCATGCAGCAAAAACATATGGAAACCATATGCTACACCATCAGCCTCATCCCAAAGGATTTCTAATAAGCCACGGTTTATTCATTTTAGGTTCACTATCGATGAGTCACTTCTCATGAGTCAGTTTTCAATCATAATGATGATATTTTAGTTAAGATAAAACAATGAACACATGACTGTAGATATTTTAGATTGACATAAATGAATACATCATAAAATTACACATTTTCATGTTGTATGAGTTTAAATTCTGTCTGATGTATTTCATTACTTCGTCAGCTACATTCTGTTTGTTTGTTAAGTTTAATTAAATCAGATTTGGTTGTGTTTTGGTGCAGATTACTTGTTGAATATATTGTAGTAATGATGAGTGATCTTCTTTTGTTGCTTTTCAGCTGCTATTGTTTTAAGCTACCTTTGATTTGACGAACTTATTACAATACCTCTAGCCACATTTTAGTAATGTGATAATGTGAAACACATACCCAATGCGTATTTCCAGCATAAAAACTATTTCAACATCTTATATACAGGCCCCCGTTGTGAGATCCAGACCACAGATTGCAGACCCCCACATCAGGACCATTTCATTCCCAGCAGATAGCACTGCCAGGCTGTCCTGTGAGGCTGAAGGAGAGCCAAAGCCTTCAATTACATGGACCAAAGTTGCAACAGGTATGAGCAGTTCATCTGCACAGTTATAAGTATTTGTAATTTCTATTTACAAATGTATTTACAGAGCCTTTAATGAGAATACATGAGAGTTTGTTCTCACAGTCTGAGGTGACTGTTGCCTAAGAAAAATTAATTTAAGCTTCATGTGTACAGAATGAATACAACCACATTTCTCTCAGAGGAAATAAAACATTTAACACCAAACATCACACACTGGCATTCTCACAATAGGCTTTTCTGTAGCTTCCCACTTGGGAAAAATTGCAACTAAGTAATGGAACATTTTGTGCACTGCATCACTGACTCTGCTTCATGCGGTGCCATTCGGGCAGCCCTTGTTCTTCCACAAGTCTCTGCATCTTGCACTCTCTTCAACTTTCTTGCCCAATTTGTCTCTGTTTTTGCTCACCCCGTCTACCCTTTGCCTTTTTCTCTCTCATCATCTCTTTTTTTTTAATTTTTTTTTTTATTTTGCCATCTTTGGCCCTCATCTCTTTCTCAGGAGCTGTAATGTCAGTCCACTCCAGGGCTCAACATTTTGAGGTCTTGCCAAATGGAACCCTTGTTATCCACAACATTCAGCAGCAGGACAGAGGCACCTATATCTGCAGTGCACAAAGCTTTATGGGCCGTGACAGGTGGGAAGTACAGTAATTTCCGGGCTATACTAAATCTGGATATCACCTGTGTGACTTTGTTGATTTGAAATATCTGATCCATGTCTTCTTCTGCCTTGTGATAGGTTACTTACAACCCTCGAAGTCTGGACACGCCCCCCTCGTATGCAGCTTCCCAGTTACAGAGAGTTCACCATTCATCAGGGCGGAGAGGTTAGGCTGGAATGCCAGGCTGATGGAGTCCCCGCCCCTCTCCTTTCCTGGGTGCTACCTGATCGCTCTGTCCTGACCTCCAAGACTTCCACCACCAATCGAATTCACATGCACACAAATGGAACTCTTAATATTGCAGTTACTTTACCAACTGATCGTGGAGTGTATCGCTGTGTGGCATCCAACGTGGCAGGCGCTGCCAGTTCTTCTGTGCGCATCCACGTCTCCTCATTGCCCCCAGTGCTACAACAACCAAAGGAGCAGCAGTTGTTGTTATCTCTAGGGATGCCATTTTACGCTCACTGCTCTGCCAGAGGTGCCCCACCACCAGCTCTACGTTGGAAAATCCCTGATGGGACCACTGTGCGTCCATCACAGTTTCTCCATGGCAACCTCTTTGTCTTGCCCAATGGGACACTTCACATTCGTAAAGTTGGGCCCAAAGACAGAGGAACATATGAGTGTGCAGCGACTAATGCTGTAGGGGCTAATAAGAGGACGGTGAAAGTAGAAATCAAAGACTTAGAAGCAGAGAGAGGCGGACACAAAGGACCAGAAACTTTAAAAAATAAAAGTCAATCTCCTTCAATATCAGTCAACAGAGACAGAGCTTTAAATATCTCAAGTCCAATCGGCTCAGTTAAATTCTCCCCTCTTTTTACTCCTGATAAATCCAAAACCTTAATTTCAAGCTCTTCCCCATCCTTTCCTCGCCCTATTCAACCCAGTTCCTCATCTCCTAAGGTCAACAAAACAGTCACTGCCACCCCC
Organism: Gouania willdenowi; assembly: GCF_900634775.1. NCBI lineage: Eukaryota > Metazoa > Chordata > Actinopteri > Blenniiformes > Gobiesocidae > Gouania > Gouania willdenowi. The sequence continues at coordinate 10,157,587 of NC_041064.1, read as the reverse complement.
GCACTCTTCACCAACTTTAAAAGAACAAATCCTTCCTCAGGCTCCACTTTACCAACAAACAACACCAAAGTGTCAATCAATACACATAACACAACAGCTCCTCCTCCTTTCCCAGCTGATAGAAGACCCACACCTGTGCGACCCTTGCCTATTTCCCCTTTTACTAAGGCCATTATTATCTCTTCATCGCCTTCAGTTTCTATTGTGCACTATGGGAGCAATTTAGATCTTCACTGCTCTGTAACTGGCAAACCAACCCCCATTATTATCTGGAGGACCCCAAACAAGAAGCTTGTGAACATGCACTTAAGGTACGATAAAATTGTGGGGTTTGTTTTCTTAAGCTCTTATGATGTTGTTTTCTGCCAAACTTTTAATTATTTATTTTGCACTTCTGTGTCTACATCTTAAAGTTTTGACCATCGGATGAAAGTGCTTCCTAATGGCACTCTGACAATTCACAAAGTGACAGAAAAGGATGCTGGGGATTACCTCTGTATTGCACGCAACAAGGTCTCAGATGATTATCGGCTTCTGCGAATCAGTGTGGAAACCAAACCTGCCAAGATTGAGCCAAAACAACCAGATCAGATGGTGTCATATGGCAAACCCTTGAAGGTAAGATAAAAAACAGAAACAGTCAAAATAAAAAAAAAACAAGTGATCTTAAAGGAGATAAATTATGTTGTTAGATTCTGTTCACTACAGGTACTTCGACTAAAAAGCTGATTATTAAGTATTATTTGTACATTTATATATAGTAAATTCTTTACTATATCTTACCAGTGTTGCTTGTACTTTTTTTGGACAAATCAATCTGTTACTAAACTATGTTATGTAGTTACATCACGTCAGGTATTTATACTTATTTCAGAACACATTTTCCGGATCAGTAGTTTTCTCAATTTGCAATGCTGGCTTTGTTGGGACAATGATCCTCTGCAGGTGGACTGTCAGGCATCAGGACAACCTGACCCAGAAGTTCATTGGAGCCTACCAGATGGAACCACAGTAAACAGTGTGCTGCACGGGGAAGACAGAAAAGGACGAGCACGACGGCTAACTGTATTTGACAATGGAACATTACTGCTGCCAGCCGTGGGGATGGGAGAGGAAGGAGAGTATACATGTTACGCTGAGAATCAAGGGGGTCAAGACTCCATGAAGGTATAAACAAATCTATTTAGAAATTTTTAACACAAGCAAAGCAAAAATATTAATATATATATATATATATATATATGTATTTTTTTTTTTTATTGTTTGAAGGTGAAAGTAAAGGTTATGAGGACATCTTCACCATCCTTCACTGATTCTAAAAGCTATCGTGTCATCAAAGTACCCCTGGGTGCAACCGCTAAAATTGCCTGCCAGGCCATTGGAGATCCAGTCCCAACAGTGACATGGTTTTCTCCAGCCAACAGAGTTATCCCTTACAGCTCGAAATCTAGCTATTACTTCCAAAGGATTGTTGTGGTTCCTGGGGGCATCCTGGAGCTACGTACTGTTCAAAACATTGACACAGGGAACTACACATGCAGAGCAAGCAACTCGGCGGGGGAGAGGATGCTTGTGGTGAGACTGGAGGTGGACGACTCCAGACAGAGAGGGCAAGAGAGGTGGGATGAAGAGAGTTCAAACAATGATCCTACATCTGGTAACGTCAACCCTGCTAATGTTATTCCAAATGGATTTACAAAAGTAGTCACAGACCATTTAATTAACAATAACAGCAAAAGTAGCAATAACAGCCATATTAGAAACTCTTTACCAAACAAAAGTGTTAATTCATTGATTAGTGGCTCCAATTATGTTTTATGGGGTGATGTTCAAGATGGGTTAAACCGGCCTGTGAGTCGAATACCAATACATGCAGGAAACAGTGTAATCAATGTTGGGGTTAGCAGGGCACAAAATATAGGCTTTAAAGCAGATAAGACTGGAGTGAATAGAAATGAACAGGCTAGTGTGGGGAATGTTAGTAATGGAACTAACACTCACAACCGAGTCAAAGAATATGCTGTTGGTTGGACAACTAGGACTAATAGTAATCAGGTCCCAGCAGGACAAGGTGGAGGATCTAGTACAAGTGTGTCCAATAGTGGAGGATTTAGTACAAGTGTGTCCACTAGTGGAGGATCTAGTACAAGTGTGTCCAGTAGTGGAGGATTTAGTACAAGTGTGTCCAATAGTGGAGGATTTAGTACAAGTGTGTCCAATAGTGGAGGATTTAGCACAAGTGTGTCCAATAGTGGCCGTACAAGTAAATTCAGAGGGAATGGTGTTATTGGAGGCAGTAATCAAGGAAGTACCAATACTGCTGTAAGAAATGGAGATAGTTCAAGTAATAACACTGGCGTAGATGTGGTGACAACAGTAAAGCAGCAAGCTGTCAAAGGCCAAGCTGTTCTGCTGCCATGCCGTGCCAGAACTCCCGCTCCTTCTCGTCTGGCGTGGTTTTTGCCCGGTAATGGCATGTTGCCCGCTCCTTACTATGGCAGCCGTTTCACTGTTTTTCGAAATGGCTCCTTGGAACTGAGAGGTGTGAGAGCAAGTGATGCGGGGACTTTGGTTTGTGTAGCGAAACGTGAGAGGGATGAGGTGATGATACGAGTCGAGTTGGAGGTTTTAGAAAGACACGCCGAGGTCCAATTACCAGGGTCTAAGTTAGCTAATGGAGATTCTTCAATTCAATCAAAACCAGCGTCTCCTGTAAACTTTCATTCAAGAATAACGGTTACTGAGAAGCCGTTGCAAAAAAATCCAAGTGTGCCGACACAATCTCGCCCCGTTGCCCCACCACCTTTAACCAAGCCCGTCCTACAGCCAACGGTTACCCGCACAGCTCCACTGGTGAGCATAATAAATGGAGAGACCCTTCACCTGCCTTGCTCTGGAAACACCAAAGGTTCCCTTTCCTGGACCATGCCCGGAGGCAAGGTTCTGTCCAGGGGCGAGGCAGGTCACCCAGGCCATTACACAGTCCAGGAAGATGGAACACTGTTAGTTCATCAGGCTTCAGTGTTCGACCGAGGCAGCTACACATGCAGATTCACCTCATTCGACTCCACCTCGGTTTCTGTCATCACGGTTCCTGTCATCGTCATCGCCTATCCTCCACGCATCACAACAGGCCCTTCCCCTGTGACCTACACACGCCCCGGCTTTGCTGTGGAGCTGCCTTGCCTGACTATAGCAACACCTAGGGCAACGGTTACATGGGAAACTCCAGACTTGACCCAACTGAAGGTGATGGGTCAGCCTCGTATTTATGGGAACCGCTATCTCAGTCCTCAGGGTTCCCTAGTGATACAGAACCCGACAGGGAGAGACACAGGATTTTACAGATGCACGGCCAAAAATGTGATTGGAGTGGACACCAAGGCAACCTACCTGCATGTTATGTAACAGGAAGAAAACACTGAAACATGGCACACACACAAAAAGAGACTCCGCCAGTCTTTTGAACTGGCAAAAGATCTGTTTTTGTAGTAGGCGTCAAGCCCAAAGGAACTGCAGAGCTCGGTGCAGAAGACATTGTGTCATCTCAGAATGACTAAAACACACACTATGTCCCATGAATTTGTTTTTTGAAATCAGGACTTGAGGGATTTGCTCATGATACATTTTGTATTTCCTTAAAACTAAATATTCCTGTTTTTTGGGAAGTGGTGCTAAAAATGCAACCATACAATCACACATTCATGTCTTAATATTTGGCTACATTGTTACAACTTTAACTAAACAGTAGTGGTTTTATAGAAGTAAAACTACTGAGCCAAATGTAAAAAGTATTTATTTTTTTTCCTACTGAAGGAACAAACTTCCAAACAAGCGTATTTTAATAAATATTCTAATCTTGACATAAATCTGAACATTATGGCTGATGATGGCCAACAATGCAATTTACTCTACATTGTTATTTACATTGACTTGTTTTTATATTTTTAATTAAATATTAAGAGAAATTGCACAAAATTTACAAAGGATTATTAACCCGAAACCTATATAAATATGTACAAAGCATATATGATCCAACAAAAAGTCACTAACATTATGCTTCAGATAGGTCCTGATTGGAAAGATTGTACTGATGTGTGTATTCCAAAGCTTCACCCAAAATCGTGCACAAAAGCTACATGTATGTTTATATTTTGTCCTTTTCCATGATCTTTGTTCCTAAATTATTGGTCTTGTAAAGACTGTGTTAAATAGTATCAGTTGTTGTTTGTTGTCAAATCTGTGAAGTAATAAATATGTCATATATTTTTTCTAGTGTTGGGTTTTTGCAGTGGATCAGAATTAAAAGTGATTACTCATTGTGTGTGCGTGTGTGTGTTGTATGTTTGTGTTATTTTGAATTTAAAACATGTTATATAAGGAAACTTTACCCCCTCAGTATTATGAGAATAAAAACCTCTTTATCCTTCATGCAGCTGTCAAACTAGGAAATTTGGGCTCAACTGTGACTGAGACACATGTTGATGACATCATAAAGATGGAAAATGAAGTAAAAGCCAAAGCAGCCACACCAACAATGATCTCACACCTTATTCTGTTCAGTCCTGGTGAAGGATGTTGGTCGTTGCCAAAGTGACTGCAGAGTTAAAACAAATTGTGATGGGGGAAATGTATTTTTGTTATGTTGACAATGATGCAGATAAATTATGCATGAATGGATGACAAAAATACACAAGAAATCATTTAATTGTTGATTTTTGTTTCTAAAAATCAAGGTTTCTGAGGTGTAAAGAGCACTGCTATATTCTGCACAAGTAGAAGTACTGTACTCAAGTATAAATACAAGTCATACATAAAATACACCAGTACAAGTAAAAAAATAAAGTAGTTCAATTAAACTTAAAAAGGAAGAGATCTTGCACAAATGAAACTATTTTTTTTCTTCTTCTTCCACAAAGACATCTGTAAAAAATAAAAGGTATGTCAAAATGTACAATTTAAAAAATGTTTATAAAATAACACCAATAAATTCAATTCAAAATAAAGTTCTCATGCTGAAATAACCATCATTTAATGCTGTTTTGGCATGGTGCATTACGTTTAATCTGGTTGGTCGGTTATAATGTGATGCATTTGATTGTTGTCTGGTCATTTCATTTTTTGTAATTTCACAATGGGTGTTGATCATTTTAAAACAAAAAATTATAAATTTACTCAGTAACGGTTGGATGTAGAAATGTAACAAATTATTTAACTTTTTACCTTAAGTACAGGTAGAATGACTGATTTAGAAATATACAAAAAAAGTACAAGTACCCATAAAAACAACTCAATTACAGTAACGTGAATACATGTCAATCATTACTTTCGCCTCTGCCCAATAGCTGTTTCACATCTCAGATTAATACCAAACTGTTGATGAAATATATGAACAACAGATACATGTATTTCTTTTGGAATGTGTAGCAAGTTTTCTTGGTACTTTTATCAAATAAACATGCAGGATTTGGCTTTTGCAGCACAGTGCAAATTAGAGTACAAGCAAACGCGATGACTCATCCAGATTATTCTCTGTGATTTGCTTGATTAGACACCGTTCACTGATCAATCGGCTCGCCTGGGGCACTTTCCTAGCATTTTATAGATCTTGATATTGTTTTCTACATTTGTGTTTTCGACCTAATTCAAGTCCAATCTGTAAAAGATTCCAGATGCATTATCAAACTTATTTTTTCACTTAGATGTTCAGAGCACCGGGTAAACATTTCATTTAACATCAGATGATAAATGTAAATTTTCCTACATTAAAAATGGAATATTAAACCAAATTTTCCAGTACAGTTGAATGGTTTAATCTTATTAAGCATACATCTGTATGTTTTTCTACAGTTTAGTTTTGAGCGTCCACAGGGAAATAGAATTTCCAGTCAGTGCATTAGAAAAGAGTTTCTTTCCCACTTTTGATGAGATCAGTTGTTTTCTGTCAATGTCTCGTATGTTTTGCATTACCTTCTTTACAGTCTTGGAGAAAATCCACCAATTGTCCCGGGTCTGCTTTGAAAATTCCGTGTTTCTCGACCCATTTAGCACTTAATCTCCTTTTTAATGCAGCTGCAAACGCACAAACATAATGAATAAAAATCCTTGAGGCGTTTTTATTATACATGTGTTTTACTCACAACTAAACACTGCTAAACTGCAAAAATAAAAGGTATTATACCAATATGTATGGAAGAGGCCATAACATTTATTGGAAGCATTCTTCCACCTCATCTTAAATGTGTAAAGCACGATTCTAGAAAAACATTTTTTCAATACATGTTTAACTAGAATTTGTGAGGATGCAGGTGCTGGCCCGCTTCACACTGCATTAGTTTAGCATTAGCATTATCTAACATAAGTATTAACAATAGCATTATCTAGCATTAGTAATAACTAGCATTAACATTAACCGAGCAATAGAATTAGCCTAGCATTAACATTACTCTAGCATTAAAATGAATGTTAGACGAATGCTTAGCATTAGCTAGCATTACCATTAGCTAGCGTTGACATTAACTAGTATTAGAATTAGTTAGCATTAACATTAATCGAGCAATAGCATTAGCCTAGCATGATCATTGATCTAGCATTTAAATTAACCTAGCATTAGCATTCACCGAGCAATAGCATTATCCTAGCATTAGCACTAACTTAGCATTAACCAAGCAATAGCATTAACCTAGCATTAGCTGAACATTAACCTAGCAATTGCTGAACATTAGCAATAAGGTTGAAAATAGTTGAAAATGGTAGAACCTGTTAGCTGAACATGCTAACGGTTGAATGGTTGGTAGTTTGTTTGCAAAGATTTTAAGGTAAAAACTAGAGCAGCTCCATTCTAGCTTACTATGGACTTTGTATTTTGTTAAGAGCACCAAGATGACTTTGTTGTAATTTGTGCTATATAAATAAAGTTGAATTGAATTGAATTAACGAGCTGTCCACTCTAAAAATGCGATCAGAGCAGAAAAATCAATGCAGTTTCACAAAAAAATGTAATAACTTAAAAGTTTTAAAATTTACGAATTATGAAACTACAAGCACACTGTAAATCTTTTGATAGTTTATTTGTCAAAATCTGACAAACGGTGTAGAAGTTAATGACCGACGGAAGAAAAATGGATAATCAATACAAATTCTTGGTGAACAATATTTAACATTTCAAAATAAATGTGAAAACTGCACATTCCACACAGATCAAAGACAAATAAAATCCATATGACAAATGCAACTTCTATGTACTCTACATAGGAGCTCATCCCACTGAACATTGAGTACAGTACTGTATAAAACACAGTACATCTGCTCACATTGTTCATCTCTACATCAATAGTGTCATCAAATATTTGTCACGCCAGCTGATTTTTGGCACGTCAACTAGACACATGTCACGTTCCACCCAGCATTCACGTCTGAGTCACAGAGAAAAGATGGACATGGATAGTCATCTGTTACCGAGGGCTTTCATCCCCCATCTCGCACTTCTATTCTGTCTTTTGATTTTGACAATTGCCATATTGTGATGTTTGGGGACTCAGAGTATCTCCAAGGAAGACCCAGATTCAGAGAGTGGAGGAGGCAGGAGTCGTTTCAGATTGAATTCCATTTAATGATCAAAATCAAAAACAGCAAAGAGCAAAATAAATAAAATTGAAGATACATCTGACATACTGAGTGACCAGGAGAGAGAAGACGACATAGAGATGATGATCAAGCAGCCAAATGTCTAAACACTCCTTTAAATAGGGATGGAAGGTCATTCGGAGATGAGTGAAAACAAAAACGATCTGATGTTTCTGTAAAATCTGCTAAAGTTTTCAATATTTTTGATATTTTTTTTTTTTATGAAGTGTTCCAAAGTTCTCCAAATACCTTGATTTATATCACTGAAGGTCTCTTACGTTAAATAAATCAATATAACCAAGTTTGGTTAGAATTCCGGTTGCATATTTCAAGAAATAAAAGGAAAACTGCGATAATTGTTGATGTTTTATTGTTGTTACTATACTTGACAAGCTGCTATGTTTACAAAGTTTTACTCACAAATTTCGAATACTTCATCCTGTTTGTAATGTTACTAAAATCATGAAGAGACAAAGTGACAGAGATTATAATTAATGGCCCATATCATGCTATTTTTCACCCATCTCCATTTGTTCTAAGAACCCCAAAAACATAGTATTTGAGGTTTATTTTCCCAAAGTCGCCTGTTTTCCAGAGTTTTAGCCTCTAAAAAGTCACTTTCTGAGGAACTCTACACAAACAGGCTGATTTGCGGCCTACTTATGCATATTCATGAGTGGGTGTGTCTATAGACAAAACACTGACTTACTCCTGACGTAGGGTCAGAAGACGGACCGCCCTCCTCCCACCCACTCCGTAGTCGAGCTCATGCTGTTTTGTAAACACGAGACAGAGCGTGTGGGCGGGGCGTTTGCCGGTACATACATAGACTGTAAAAAAAATACATACATAGCACTGCACGAAGGACGCTGAAATGCTCACCTTCGTAGGTGTGTCTGTTTACATGTCAATCACGGCAGAGAGCTTCTTGGAGGCGCGGCTTATCCAGCTCAGTGCCGCATCAAATTCATCATCAAAGTGGGAACGCGTCATCAAATTGGAGCGAGTTGTTTGGGCTCACCCTGCAGTGTGAAAGGAGCAAATCACCCTCTTACTAACGATTGAGGGAATCAATGATAAAAACACTTTGACCATGTGTATGAAGCCCTAATAGCACTTTTATGATGTTTAAAGCACGGAAAGGTTACTTTAGCTTAACATGGGCCCTTTAAAGACTTTAACACAAGATAGAGAGAGGTACGACGTGAAAATTTCAGTCATTAATAGCATGGATCCATATGCGCCAACAAAGGAAGCACTGAGCACTGATTACGCAGCTTTGCCTCAGATACAGTATTATCATGTGTACCATTATCTGGTATTGGCTAGGAGTTTTCACACATGTGAGCAGTCTCAAGCCTGGAAATCACTGGCGGCGTACAATCACACAATCAATCTGAGTAAATTACGTCTGTCAACACATAAGTTACACACCTGACACAAAGTGCTCTGAGCAAATTCTTGCTTGTTTTGAGGGAGCATCTTTCCTGTTTATCCTCGCCAGCCATAACCTCCGTCGTTGTTCTGACAAAAACTTAGACTTCTCACATTCATGAAGTCTAATGACGGGTATACTGTAAAATCCAAATTTAACTGAACCTCCAGCACGATTTGAACATCCACTGACCCAGCAGGAGACGACCACTTTCACTTTTTTAATCACGAAATGAACTCGTTCCAGCTTCTTCTTCTTCTTCTTTTGTTGTTTAATCGTGGTTTAACTTGTTTCAGCTGCTCACAGCGTGCCAATACAAATGGTATCCTGTGACGTCATGTGGGAACTATGTATTGAACGTGGAATCTCTTCACATCAGATTGATTTTCTCACCCTTGACTTTGTGATGTCTTTCTTTCCTTTATGCTCAGTAATGTAGAAAATGTGCTTTTTCTCAATTGTTTTGTCTCAATTTTTCCTTGTTACATGGACAACAGTGATGTAAATGGCACTGGTTAGAAATGAATCAAACTGACTTAGTTTTATGAATTATTTCATTTCACAATAATAGCTAATATTGGAACAGTTTTCATGCTTTGGAAAAGTCGTGTGCATTACATCTTAACCTTACGGTATCAGATACATGTATGGTTTATTTTTCATATGATTAGAGAACAAACTGTATGTGATGTATTCATCATTTATAATCTAGCAGTTGTTTGTCTTTCAGCGTGACTCAGGTATCATATCTACATGAAGACAGCAGTGTGTCAGTGAGTGAGGGAGAAGAGAAACAAATGTGAAGTGTGTGGGAGGAGGTGTAAAACAGCAGTTAACTTCAGATAGAGTATACACTCTTTAGTCATATTTCACACAACCTGTTACACAAAAGGCTGCATAAGAAGGCAGACGGTGGACGAGAATAAACACACACACGCACTCTGAGGCTGTCAATTGTTACTCAACATGAGCTTGTGTATAGTTTTCTTGCACCTTATTATGATCCATCAACATATTTCTTCTATATTTTAATCCAGAAATTTGAGTTGGGTGGGGTGGAATCATTTAGTTTTTTTAAAATCCAGGTTAACAGCTCACTTATGCCCAGTGTGTAATATGGATGACATACAGTAAAAAGAAACAAAAAAAAAACAATAATAATAATCATCAGAATCAGAATTCCTTTATTAATCCCAGGGGTAAATTGCTTTTGTTACAACTACTTAAGAAAAAAACAAATAAAAATCACAAATAAAAGAATAAAAACGTTTAACAAAGACGAAAGAAAGAATACACGTTAATTGAGTGTATAATTAAGTAAAAGACTGTTAAAAAGAAAAGTTTTTATATTTAAAACAGTTTTTATTTGTGATTCTAAGTGTTTTCAAGCCATTTTCTGCAGTATTATAACTTTTTGTCATTCTTTATTTTAAAATATTGTGTGAAATATTTGGGCACCACCCTTTTCTCCAGGTTATTTAGTTTACTAAAGGCTGCAAAAAAAAAGCTAACAAAAACCAGAACTGATTCACGGGGGGGATGACAAACTAACTTTTCTGTCATAAAAGTTGGCTGTGTTTGAGTGTGCATGAACTGTTTAACAGTGTATGTGAATATTTTTCACATGTGTCAGTGAGTCCAGGACTTCCCTGTGAAACCAGTGAGCATGTCATGGTCAGCTGTTACTGGTGCTGTCATCGTCAGGGAGTCTCCATTGTCAGGAGGAATGGGCTGACTAATGGCCTGACTGGCTGGCCTACTTTTACTGGGATGGAAACTGGGATCACAGCAGGACATTGGATGTTACAACACATTAGCACCAGGACAGTGACTTCAAAGTAGCATTTTTTTTTTTTTTTTCACGAGAAAATCATTTTTATTCAACTTTATTTAAAATTAGTATTGATGATAATCTGACACCGTGGGAAAATGTGCCTACTACATGAATACATTGTCAAATAGATCTTTAATTTCTGCAAAAGAAATTGAACATGATTTGTTAAACGTTAAACCTGATGGAGATGATCATTTTTTAATCAGATTATTTTTATTTTAAACATATAAACTGAATATAAGAAACAAAGAAAACAAAAACAAAAAGGTTCTCAACACAATTTTGCAATTCAGTTTACATTTCCAAAAAAAAGGAGTGGGAAGAAAAACATTTATTTAATCTCACCCCCTATCCATAAATCCCTTTTTTGGTTAATTTACCAGCTTCTCATTATAAATTAATGACGAAAACTCTTCATTTCACCTTACAATGTTTTAACAAAATAATTTTCTGCAACAAAAAAAAAAAAATGTTAAAAATGCTCCTCGAAAGTTTGTCTTGATCTCCGCTGTAAACACTAATAACAAAAAAAGTTGCATAGAAGTGTTTTCAACTCATTCTCTCCTTGATTTCTTGTGGTTTTTCGACAGACAAGGAGGACAATGATTCGCTTGACCGCATTTTTGTTCTAGTTTGTTCCCGGTATTCCTTTTGATATCACCTCACTCCATGAGACAGTCAGAATTCAAACTCGGATCTTTCCACGTAAGCCCCAAAATAAACACCCACCATTGTTTTTCTGCAACTTTTAGTCCCTGAAAATAGTGTTGGGAAATCACTTTGGCAGAATTTTTGGGGCAAACACAAAATTCTCCCGTCTGAACTTAAGCGCTTTTTTGCTCGTCTGCAGTTACGCGCTTCTCTCCTGCGCATATTCTCCGGTCCAGGCTCCTGACACGCCCACCTCGCATAAGTAGACCAAAAGCGCGTAGTCTATCAATGAAGGCAGTTTGAAGCAAAGGAGGTGGACTGGGCCATGATGTCATTTTTTTGGGGCTGTCTAGAAATCATGGCACATGGAGTTTTCCCAACACTTATAAATGTCATTGAACTCCGTGTAAATGATAAAGCGCATTTTTAATTTGAAACGCCATCGTTGATAAACAATGTAACAAGTTGATTTGATCAGATTATTGATCAGATTTTTGCAGTGTGAGGGACGACCGCATTCTTCTGTCCGAACCACAGTTAAAGTCTCTCCTTTTTTCCCCTCAGACTAACAACAGATTAACGTTTGTGTGGAAAGCCTGATTTTATTAACTTCTCCCATTCCTGCATTCAGGAATGATCAGCGCACCATCATCATCTGTTATCAATCCGGTACCTGCTCTAAAGCGTGACTGAGTGTGATGTGCTGCAGATTTGAGGAAATAACCCCAGCAGAGCATTCTGCTTTAATCCAGAGGAGACAGAGATATTTGCAGTGAAACAGAACCATTGGCTTACTACATAATACGCAGTTTTAAATATAAATTGTTTAATGCCTTATGGAGCTGATGTGAGCAGTTAGCTGAGCCTCATTTAAATGTGTGGGAGAACCGTTTCTGGTATCCATCGGCTCATGCGCATTTCACCAACCTCCGCATATGACAGCTTCACTTATCATTTACTCTGTAGTGGATGAAACTGTGGCTTTACGTTTAACACAGTATGAGAATAGTTGGACATCGCTGTGACCAACGTGGACAGAAGTCTGAGGTCTGTCAGAGTTTTAATTAATCGAGCAGCAGCGTCTCTGCACGGCACAGACAAAATTTAATGAAATAACACATTTTGTCCCATCTATAACTGTTAAATGTGAACATATTGAACCCCGTGACAGCGTGATAGTGTCAGTTTGGATAGATTCTTTCTGGGAGTCTCTTCTGCAATATTATGAGTCCGTGTGGTTTAAATTGTAACTTGTATGAGTCCAAACTTCTAGTGCAATATAATGTTTCACCTTATCGGGGCGCTGAACTTATTCCAGGTTCAGAAGCACGTAAGAGGAAAAGAACTTAAGCAGATGTGAGAATTGTCGCAAGGCCAGATTTGAATGGGAACGCCCACATTTTAGGGCCGTTCCACCCGTTAATGGGATGAAGGCAGGCAGTGACTGACTTAAGTACAGTGGGAGAATAACGCGCAGCCAAAAACATTACCACTGCGCTGCTTTTCTGACTTACGCACGTGGGAGAATAGACCCCACTAAGAATGAAGCAAAAAGACTACTATGCATACATCTACGGGACTCTACATCACACAATGCGATGATCAAAAGTTTTCTGGCAAAGTCAATAAGAGAGTTTTACAGTGGAGACCAAGCTGCAATTTCAACCTTTAACATCTTTATGTCAGAAAATGGTATTTGATTTATTGATCTATGAGGGCTACACTATGTCTTTATCTGATGAAAAAAAAGAAAAATGTCCAGCAGCTTTAACAAAATACACCTGAAAAGATACATACCAAAGAAAAACTTGTAGAACATGTGTTTTCAGGCTTTTAATTTATTGCTACCGAAAGTTATTGCAACTTTTTCCATGGACTTGAGCAGTGTTTTACACCAGATGTCAACATTACTGTGCAACCCCAACTGGAAATGCAACCAAAAATGATAAGATAGGCATGTACAGTTCAAGCGTAAAATACCCTTTACCTTAACACTGCAGCTCTGCAGAGGGACACGTTTAGTATTGATTCCTCTTCTTTCTGCAGTTTGTCAGAGTAGAGGAAGCTGACTGATTCATTATTCATTGCATGGTTGGTCCCATCGTGCTTGCTTAACATGCAGAAATGGTGTTTTCCCAGTTTCCCAGTCTGATGCATTCCCCTCTTTACCCTGAAAGCAGTGTTCTTTCTGCAAAGGTGGAGAAGATATTGTACTGGCAAAGAGTGTACAAATAAAATACACAAAATCCAAACAAGAAAGCTGATCTGCTGTTTGCGATGACCTCTCACACTTCACTGCTTTCATATTGTTGTTTTAACAGTGTACATGGTTTGGAGCACATTTGGTCTAAAGGGAGTAGGAAAATGTGTGGCATACTGGAAGACAACTTTAGGCAGGTGTTACGCGATAATAGGTGTGTGTGTGTGTGTGCTTGTAGGTGTGTGTGTGTGTGTGTGTAGGTGTGTAGGTGTGTGTAGGTGTGTGTCCCTGCAGGCTGGCAGATGTGCCTCACAGAGGCCTCTTCTAATAGCTTTCTGCTTTGATTTTCTGCTCTAAACCACATCATGGCAGGTGGAAGACAAAGAGATTTTGAGCCACTTGCACATTGCCAAACTAACCATAGCCCAGAAAAAAAAAAGTGTTACTTCACCACCTGCACTGGCACTTCGTGAGTTTGACGATGTGTGCACTGTACTAACAAACGCTAATGACATGCTGCATCGTTTAGGCCTCATTTTGTGTGGAAATAGGGCCTATGTCAGAGGTGTCAAACTCATTTTAATTCAGTCCAAATACGAAGCAGTTCATCTTAAGTGGGCCAAAGATTTTAGGCAAGAAAATGAGTAATTTAATCATTATTGTGCTCTAGTTTGCACTTCCATGTATAAATAAATGATCAAATATATACCGCACTGATGATATCAAAGCAGTAAGTGACAGACATTTCATTCCCTGCAGGATCTTTACTTCCAGTTTATTTGATTGTGTGACCCATTTTTATGTAATTTGGGGGCACTTTGTAGAATAATTTGAATAAAATTCAAGAATTTTGGAAAAATCAAGTTCTTTTAACAATTTGAGATTAAAATGACTGCAATCATGTGATATAAGCATAGGGAAAATGTAAGCCCTACTAATATTGTGGAGTTTGATTGAATTTGTGTATAATTTTGGAGATATCTAGCTTGTTGGTAATTCACACAATGATTCATGGTTTCTCTGGGTTGAATTGGATGCTCTAAGGGGCCGGATTTGGCCCCTGGGCCCTGAGTTTGACACGTGTGGCCTTTGTTGTGTTATAACCACGTATAGATTCAAGAAAATCCCAACACGATGGAGGTTTTTGAGCTATGACCCTAAATCAAATGAAACAGATAAGACCATTTGTGATTAATGAAGGAATTTTGCAAAGGAAAGTGATCTAACAGGGGCGGGGGAAACGTATAACTTGCACCAGATTGAGTTGATGCAGAGTCACATTGGGACATGGGAAGGTAAAAGCACAAATCCAGAGAGATATGATTTTTTGTTTTATTTACGTGGGACTTCTCGTAGAAACCAGACAGCAACGGATTTTTTGGGTTGATTCACGGTTAGAGAACCGATGACTTAAAAATGGAAAATGTTGCGCTTAAACATCTTCATCTTGCTTACAGTGAAAGCTACAAATACATCCATGTGTGCAGCGTGCGCGCACAGACAATCAAACTGCTAAGCATTCTCCACCATAGATAATTGTGGAGCAGCACGGAGATGACCCTTTTTAGGAATGATAAGTAGACCTCATACTGAGCACTAAGCACTCAACACAGCAAATAAAGACACACAGCTGCTCTTAAACACCGGCACATGCTCATCAGGTGGCAGATATAATGAGGCTGCAGCAGGTGAGCTTGCCTTCGGTGATAAAGGACGGAAAATTTGAGTAGACGATAAGAAACGTGGAAAGAATTCTATAAGGAAGTGCATCAATTAACTATGAGATGAGATATATGACCACTGTTAACCATTAGGGTTCAATTTGACTATAAGTTGACAAATAACTCTGGGTTTGAGGGGAAAAAAATCCCAAAGAGAACAATAATATTTTAATAATCATAATTAACAGAAGTAGAATCACTGCACTTACGACCTAAATATGCCAAGAGATCTGCACACTTGGATGAATGCAAGTAAAACATTTAATTGTCAAGTTTTCAGTCAGAGGACCTCCATCAGGGTAACAAACAGCAGAGGTACAATGAACAGGCTTATATAATACAGGTACTCAGTCCCAGCTTTGCTACACCACTCCTGATCACATGGGAGATGTAGTTCAGAAGCAGGAAGAGGAGGAGTTTGTAGTCCTGAATGCACAGCAATGAATACAGTAAAGTCAGGAAGCATTACAGACATCCATCAGAATATAGACAAATAATTCAATTTAATTCAACTTTTTTTATATAGTGAAAATTACAACATAGTCATCTTGAGCGCTATCAAAATATAAAATTATTAAAGCTGATATCCGGAGTTTCTAATAAATCTGAGTTTATGTATGATTCTTTTGAAATGCGAAAAATCAAAGTGAATGCGTAACTGTGCACGGAAACAAGGCAGCGCGTCACAACAGCAAACAGGTAAATATGACTTTGGCTCTTATCTGACCCATAGACCTTTATCAATGCGACCTTGTTATATTCCGCGATGCACGAACATTCATCAGCTACAGTGGGGAGAAAAAACTCTTTTAACAGGAAGAAATCTATAGACAACTAAACTAGAGAGAAAACTAATTATGAACACAAATAAACAATCTTAATTAACAAAAGCACTCAGAATGCAAACCTCCAACAAACACCAAATCAATCTTTGTCAGATATTGGCAGTTATCTGGATCAGTGATCCTGGTCATGGTACCATGATCATTCACACTTTAAAGGCTTGGAAGAAATTTATATCCCCTTAATTGATGATACAGTATGTCCCCAAATATGGCAAAGTATGGGCACCCCAATTTTTTTTTTTTAAACGTGCGCTAATATGTGCAATCCGGATCAGAGCTGAATGAAACTCAATGGGGTAATTGAAGAACAGAGCCAACATAACCGAGGCAAATTGTATATTTTAAGATCAGTCAATTACACACTGAGATACACATTTTTGAAATTTTGCTAATGATGAGAGATAGGTATTTTCTGATTGTTAAAACTGATCTAGAGTCAGTATAATGATCCGGTTTAGTGAGGAATCTTGCACCACGTAAGCTCTATCTTTGGTTACATTTTTGTTAAGAACCGTTTGCTACTTTTCATGTAATCCTGGTAACAGACAAACAAACCAATAAATAAACGCCGGTGAAACTATTACCTGCTTGGTTGGGGTAATAAAAGCATTATGGGTTTTGGCCATTTGCAATGGAGATGAGGGATTGTAACAATCAGCATCAAGTATTTGTTTTTTCTCCTGTGCCATGAGAACACAAGTATTAAGTGCGCACAATAGTCGGTTGCTCAATCAGCTATTCTCAAACCACAACAACCACTATAAATAAGGTATCAACGCTACTGACAATGTTAAACACTGTCAGAGCTCTTAGCCCTCTGGAAAACATTAGACCACAGATGCTCTCCCATCAAAATCAAATAGGGTAATTGATCAAATTGAGGGAATGAGAAACAAGAAACCAGACTTGGAAAAAAAACAGTGAAGTCCAGGATAAGAATGTCAGTGACAGACAATAAAGAAAAAAAAACTGTGGAGGAGGAGACATCTGTTTAGTGTCACAGGCAGGTTAGAGGCTGATAGCAGGCCTTGGAGAGAGCGAGAGAATGAATACGAGTGAATGGAGAGAAGCAATTTCACAGTAGAGGAGATGGACAAGGCAGACGGAAGTGGAAAAAGTGAAAGAATTGAGAAAAACACGGGCTGGATAAAAAGCATCTAATTGGAAAAGACAGACGTTATCATAAGCTGTGTGTGTGTGTGTGTGTGTGTGTGTGTGTGTGTGTGTGTGTGTGAGAGAGAGAGAGAGAGAGAGAAGGAGAGAGAAGGAGAGCTAGACTTGAGTTTTCAAACCTCATTAGGGAAATATTTCTGCACCCATTGAATTTGATGTTTTTGTAAGTGTCTCTGTCTTTCTCTCTCTGCTCTATCTCACATTGTGTGTGTGTGTGTGTGTGTGTGTGTGTGTGTGTGTGTGTGTGTGTGTGTGTGTGTGTGTGTGTGTGTGTGTGTGTGTGTGTGTATATGCATGTGTGTGTCAAAAACTAAAAGTCAGGCTGGATAAGCCAGACTATTAAAAAAAACAAAAAAAAAAACAAGTGAGGGGCCAAAGGAAAGAAAACCTGTGAGGAAAACAAAGCAGGATAAAGATAAAAGGGAAATGTGGGTGGGGGAGAAGTAAAGGACACCAGAGGAGAGCTGGTTAGTGTCAGAGAGCTATATTAACACACACAGGAGACTGGAATCACAGAGGTGCTACTGTCCCATTTTACTGGTGGATGGCAGGAACAATGAATCCTGAGCCTTGTCTCTTTTTTAACCTTCCCAACGCACAGAATGAGATCAGACTATTATATATAGAGAATTATGGGTGAGAAATGACTTCAGATTGCAGGGGCAGAGCAGTGATATCAATGTGAAGAGGTTCAGAACATCTGGTTACAAGCAGTTACAAGGTATGTCCTAAATAGATTTTACCAAAAGCTTAAAATGTAGATTAGCATTAGCACACAGTAGACCATCAATCAATGCGTTTCAACCCACAATCATTTACAAAGGCCTTATATCACAGCACATAGAAGAGCAACTTTTAGTTAGACATCAACCCAGAGGTAAAGTAATGAGGATCAAACATTAAGTCTGACCAGACGAGATGTTGGGTTCAAGTTGGTATCTATCTGCAAATCAAATAACTTTGATAAACACTGTGAATTGCATATATAATCTGGACAGTTCAGCAAGTTTTTCAATAAAGCAGATGAACATTCATACATTGGTTTATTATTTATTCATACATCTGGTTTATTATCATGCATAGTATTTCTGAATCTTGTTCACTCTTGCACACGTGTCCTTGTGTTGTGTCCTCTCTCCCAGGAGTGTCAGGTGTTTGTGTTCTAAGTGATTAGGCTCTTTTGTGTTGTTGCACCCAGGTGTGCTTCCCCTGATTAGCTCCCTCAATGTTCAGCTGAGTGTCTGGACACAGAGGGCGACTACTACCAAGCTGGATAATTATATCCAGTGTCACGGTCTGAGTTTACCTCCGTACTGAGATTCTCTTACAATCTCAGCATGTGACCGCTACGTACTGAGATGTACCCGTGCTGGAGTAGTCATGCACAGAGATTGTTGTACTGGTTTTAAGAAATGCTTAAAACATCACATCAGTCGACCATCAATAAAAAATCGACCAATGATTAAAAAAAAAAAATATTGTAATGATCAGATTTATATGAATACAACAGCTTGTTATTGTAACGTTACATTAGGTTAACTGTTATTTATTGCAATGTATATTATATTCATGTTTTTTTGGAAAATAAATTATTCTTTTTTGTATTGAGTTTTATTATAATCATTTTTTATAATTTATTTTTTATTTTTTTTAGAATAAACTATTCCTATTCGTATTGAGATTAGCTGCATGAGACACTATTACTTACTCAAGTCGTTGACTGAGATTGTCACTCAGATTGCTATACTGAGCTTGCCATGGGAAGTTAGTGAAAGGAAGAATACATTCTTAAAAGGATCTTCCAACATGTGCTTTATTTTTTAACAGAACACATGTAATAATAAAAAACTGCATAGAATGAATTATAAAACCTTTTATTGTGCAAACACAATACATGTGATAGTAAAAAAACTGCATAGAATAAATAATAAAACAAATATTTTTTTATATAAACACAATGCTTTGAAATTGAATTTTCAATCTCAGCATGACAGAAGTAGCAAAACTCACAGCGGAACTAGCAAAAATGTAGTTTCCGGTGCGCATGCTCATAATCGATCTCAGTACGAGGTAAACTCAGACTGTAATACCGGGATATCGCTCCAATAGTGGGCTTCACCGAAGCAAACTTTCTCAATCCTGGAGCAGCTGTACTACGAAACTGGTTATAAACACGTTAACTTAAGGTGGCTATGTTCGAAATGACACATTCCGTACTATACACTACAAACTCAATGAGTATATACTGTCTACTATATACTATAAGTATGGTTAGGATGATGACTGTTCTCAGTGAAGTATACTTCCAGGTTTCCCGTGATGCGATTCAATTATACGACAAAAACATTGAGGTTAAATATTTCCGTTGATTCTCCATCTTTGAAAGACCTGAAAGCATTTTAAGTTAGGAAGTGACCAAGTAAAATATCAACATGTGGTCATTTGATCCATAAAACTCGTAGAAACTAATTTAATGACGACTTTTCTGAGATTTTCGGAGACCCGCCATTGTGATGCTGACAAAACATCTGGTTAACTTCAAAACAATGGTTTTGTCAAAGATTTGGAAAGGTGTGCTACGTTTCACCAAGTTGAACATGTATGCTAATGTGAGTGTAAGGTGTACACCTCTGAAAGGTGGTTAAAAACTTAAAGAGAAATAGTTAAAGACCACATTTTTCTTATTCAGCAGTTAACTTTGTCTTTTTAATAGTCTGTCTTGTTGACACGCACCACAGATAATGGTGTTTTTATTAGTTGCATACACTCTCTATCTCACACACCTCATAGTGCTGTTTTATAATCCACTCCTAAATGAACTTTATATCATTATGTTGAAGCACATCTGAGCAGCTTCTGCTCATTTAAACAAACTATGGCAGTACAGCTGTGAAAAATTAGATTTCCTAAAACACAATAAAGTCTGAGCAGGCGTTGCAAAAGCACAGACTGTGATTATACTCGTCTCCTCTGAGAGACAAAAACAAACTCCTGCTAGTATAACCTCTTCTATTGGAATGCAAATCAGAGTGGAGGGCTAAATAAAAGAGGTAACGTGAAAAAAAGGAGAAAGCATTGATTTGACGAGGTAGAAAGGCAGTGAATGCCAATTCAGTGTTACAAAAAGGACATAATAATATGTCTACTGGTTTTTTGGACCATTTTACAACGTGTACTAAAGTCAGAGTCATTGAACTGATTCTCCTGTCAGCACAAAGATTAGCTGAAAAGTACAGTAAATACTGTTCCAGCATCCTGTATCTGTTTCTGCTTCAGTCCTTCTGTATATTGATCATAAGAGTAATCTACTTGAGGCATTTCATGACTATTCCCTGGCCAAGTAAACTTATTCATATATAATTTGTTTAACTCTATTGCATTTTTCTAAGTAAAAAGCAACCCATCACATTAATCCACTTGAGATAATAGCCCTAAAGCTTAATGATAAAACTTTGTTACAAATTTGTGTAAGAAGAAATGTCTTTGAATCAGCATTTTTATGGAATGTTTTAGTGCTTAGTTACGTGCCATCCAGTTACTTAGATGATATGAAGTTATTCATAAGAAGACCAGGAACATTATGGTGGACAGATTTTAGCATTGCACTTACCAGGATATGAGAAAATTAGACTTTTACTATCATTCATCTTATTGCAGATTCATGCATGCCTTCCAGCTGAACAATGAAGACACCTTTAAATGGGTAAGTCTATGCTACAACTGGAACCATTGGATGTCTTTCATCTCTCAAAAGCAGTTGGAGCTGCGTGATTGCAGAACTTTAAGTAATCACTACATCACTCTGTCTTGTACACCTCGACAAGTGTGAGTTTAGAGTGTTTTTTATTGCAAACGCTGCTCCTTTTACATGCCTCTCATACCTACTAGTAGTGTTGTAGTACTCAAGAACAGTCTTGGTCTCCAGACTGGTCTTGGTCTTGCACCTGCACCTGTTTAGGAATTGAGAGCATATTTTACTTGATCTTGTCTCGATTTCAGACTGGAGATTTCCCATCAAGACCAGTCGAAACCAGCACTGATCTGCTATTCTTCAACTTCATTAATGTGATGATAAGGAGAAGCACTTGGAACTGTTCCTGCTTAATTAAAGCTGTAATTTGAAATAAAACATTTAGCATTAGCTCACTGATTATTCTGCCTCCTTAGAAAACTTTTGTCTTGTGTGTCTTGACTCAGTTTTGACTCCCAAAGGTCTTTGTTTTGTCTTGGTCCCGATGCATTGTGGTCCAGGGCAGGTTTTGGTCTCGTACAGTGAGGTCTTGAGTACAACACTGCCTACTAGTAAAGGTTACATATAAAAGTTTGAGTATCTCTTTATGATAAAGCTTTACAAAGTAATATGTTTAACCTACAAGTGGGTGCAAATGAAGGATTCTTGGAGTTTTCAAAATGATGGTATGAATGTGGGCAGGGGAATATAGTGCCTTTTGGCTTGGTTTGTGTTTGCATGAAGTGACAGAAAGTTGTCACATGGAAACTTCAGGTTTCAAATTAGAAACTCCCCTGAAATTATGTTTAATGGCCTGGAACAAACTATCTCACAGCCTTTTAAAAGGTTGCAGTGTAGTTATTGGCTTTGCTGTATTTGTGTATTAATTATTAGATTGTTCTTTCTTCAATTTATGCTTCAAAGTCATGTCATTTTAAATTCAATCAAAAATCCACAGAAGTATAAATATAAGATCCTGTCATGGTCAGAGACATGTAGAAAACCCTTGCTGCTTGTTGTTCATTGAGTGCCTTGCTTTCACTTCACAGTAAACAGCTCTCTGTGCCCACGGGTGACATGTGACACACTGATTTAAAGTTCAGATATGTCACAACCTGTTTACACTGGTGGGATTGGCCGCCGCCAACTGGAGGACACGTTAATAAATAGTTTGTGTTGAACCAAAAAATAAAATAAAGGAAGAACTGAAGTGAAGCTTTGTGTACAAATGTCTCTCAGACATAAATGTCATAGGGGAATTGCGTCAATTGGTGTATCTCAAATATCTCAAACATGTTGCTATGTGGCCACAATCTTTAGAGAGATGATGCGTAGTGTGAAGCTGAGAACAGGCCCTTGTGAATATTTCAAATTTTCATGAATGCAGATTAGACGTTCTGACCACTGTACTGCATGCATCTTTATTGCTGACTTTATCCATTTCTTTACTTATTTAACAATGCTGGTCATTAATGCACAGCAAAGCACACTCATTTGGTGCCTCTCTTGCCATGTGCATATGGAGAGTAATCACACATAAGTATGCGCATGGTTGGTCCACAAGGATGGCAGGCGATGCCATCAGAGAAGAAACTGGGGAGTCAGTGGACCTGAGGGTGTGTGACTCAACGCAAAGACTGGTGGGTGGCTCTAGTGTGTGTGTGTGTTCATGCATGTGTGCACAGGCAAAGTGATGTGTGTGACAGAGCCAATAGTTGTGTGAAACACAAAAATTGTGAAAGGCCACGGGATGATAGTGATGATTAGTGACCTGAGGAATGTGTGAAATAACCATCAGAAATGATCACGTCTCTCATCTCGTGCACAACATACGACGTCAAGTAAACGCTACCCTGAGTCACGTGAATATATTTAAAACAATTAACAGTTAAATTCAAAATAATATTTTTTTACATTATCTAAAAATGTTAATTTTCAGGAATTTAAAAATTTAAATGACATAACCACTCATTTAATGTTATATATATATATATATATATCCTGAACAAAAAATCCAATGACCAAAACATTCTGACCTCACATCAACCTTCACTTCACTGCTTCCCCTTGTGTGCCCGTTGAACTTTTTGTAACCAAAAATCACAATCTAACCACAGACACCCTTAGCTCCAATGTAAGCTATAGCCTACAACAGGAGACAGTGGCCACATTAACATCTTTAATTCCCCTTTTATTCAAATAAAAGTTAAATCCTCTTTAAACTGACGTAAATAAATACTCCGATTTTAATTCAGAATTAAATAATTTCTAGATCATGTAAACGCTTAATTCCACTTTAAGTTAATTCTGGGGCTTCTGTGCATGCTCGACTGACGACATAATCCAAGACGGCAGATGGCAGCCCGGACTCAAATCGAGACTATTTATTTAATAAGAGCCTTAGAAGACAAGGATATATTGAAAAGAGTAGATGGACGGATACATAAACATGTGGACATTCTCACTGACTTATTACACATGGACATCGGCAAACGAAACAGGCTTTATTGGGGCATGAAGCACCAGACCCACAGAGTCACTAATGACACGCCGATCATTATAAAGGTCATTTTTCACTCATCGTTCTGTAGAGTGGAGGCAGAACAGCTGTTGCACTAACCGCTGGCTTTGATTGGCCAAAGTACGGTTTTCTAACTTCTTCTCCTGCTCAGCAAATGAAAGTGAAACCGTATGATATTGTCGAGCTGCTGCTTTAAAACTACAATCAAAATAAAAGTGAATACAGTTGTTATTATGTGGTCTTCTATGTTGTGGCCGAAAAGGTTTGTTGTGTTTTTTATCTCAGACCTTAGTAGAATTGAATAAAGCTGAATAAACCGGTTTTCCATGTAAACCTCAATTCGAAATTACTATTTCCATGTAAACGCGAAGCAGAACACTTTAATTCGGAATAATTAATTCAGAATTTTAAAAAAAACATCCTGTAACCACGGCCAGTGAGGCAGGGAGTGAAGCAAGTCATGGAGCACATGCAGGGAGAGTTTATTAAAAAAAATATATATATAAAAAAAAAGGCTTGCAGTCAACCACTGTTATCAGAGCTAATCTCCTAAATATGTATCAGCAGCTAATTGAATTTTTCAGCCAGACTTTACCATTGATGCACTTATTCAATCATTTGGAGGTTCTGGTTAGGCTTTAGGCATGGTTGTCACATCACATTCAGTTTCTTGCAGATGATAACAAGAACAAAAGTATTTATGTTAATAGCCATAGGAGATTAGAAACAGATGAAAAAATGCAAAAAAAAATTGAGAGAAACTATCTGATACAATAAAGGGCTTTTCATGACAAAGAGCTTTTAAATGAGACAATAAATGAGAGACAAATAAGACAATAGAAGAAAAAAAGTGTAACTGAGAAGGTATGAAAGGAAAGAAAGGTCCAAAGAAGACTTGGAAGAGGAGAGGATCCGTCGCTCTAAAGCAATCGCCTCCAATTCAAAGCATTCTGCCAACTTTATTGAGCTGACTGATTTACATTCACTGGCTGCTGCTGAGTATGGTATCATATGCAGCATTGATTTAACTTTTCCTAAACGTTTGAAGTCAAGGAAATTAAAAAATGAACATTTTAGCCTGGGGATGTGCATTCACACTGATCTCAACATCTGGCCCATGAGCAGAAGTCAACATATAACCTTTAGAGAGACGAAAGGAGCCTCATTGCTATGAAAAACCTTCACAACAAAAATATGACTTTGGTTATAGGATAGGCTTTACAGGGTATATAATGATAATAACAAAAGAATGGTTTAACAGTGGTTTTTTAAGCGTTTTAACAGTTTATTTTAATGGCAACTGAACCCTGTTAAAAGAAAACTCTTTTTATTACACAACATGGGGAGCCAATTTTTTCAAGGGGAAAACATAAAAATAAAGGAAATGAATCCCTAATCATACTAAGTTATTCATGCAACTCATGTTGTGTGATGATTTGTGCATTGACAAACAGAGTAAAGTAAAGAGCCAGTTGGAAATCCTAAGCATTCCTAAAGAGTAAAAGCACATTAAAACCTTATGATACACAGATCGGCCACAACATTGGGATTCAGTTAAAGAGATGAATGTTGTTATTTTATTATCACTGCACCTGCAGAAAATAATAGCTTGTCTTTAATTTTGTTGTGACAGGAGCTGAAACCATTGACACGCAGAACCGGGTCTGAAATAGGTCAGATAAACAACCTAGTGTGTATGTTTAGTATCTGTTAGCGATGGTGCAAAGAAATAAAATGGGTGAATTGGCATTATCAAGGAGTCATGAGAGGTCAGAGCCAGTGATGGAGTTACTGACATTTAAAAAGACTGGGAAAAAAAGCTTATTCTAATACTCGGTGCATTTATTTTGCCAAGGACACAGCACCAGGAAAACCAGCATGTTCCTCTGGTACAGATGTGCCTAAATCCAGACGTGCAGAGCTGCTATTCTGCATGTTTCAGATGTCTCCCTGCTCAAACACACCTCAATATTAGGATGGTGGTCGTCATGCAGCTCTACAGAAATCCTGATAACGAGATTCCGTTTAGAATCAGCTGTGGTGGATCAGGGGAGCATCTAGAAAAAGCACGGTAGGCGCTTTCCAGGATCACACTTGGGCACCCCTGGTAAATATTAGGTAACAATGGATCATTTGCCCAGCCACGATGCAAGGAAATGGTTATTGTAGTGTACAAAAAGTTTGAGACATTGACCCTGAACACAGTCCAATCAGACGTCCATGAGATGTGCCTAACAATCCATTGTGTCTCTACAACAAATCCTGCAGGATTGAATGGATTTGGTGGTACTATTTTGTTTCCAGATATTACAGCACATCGTTCGTCTGCTCTTTCACAATAGTTTGGTGGCTTTATTGTCCAGTTATAAATACAGTCTAGTTTTAGCATAGCCTTGTCGCTCCTCTGCAGCAGTAGCAAGGTTCCCATTTCAGATTTTCGCAAAATAAAAGCAATATTTCTAAATGTCCCGTGAAATCTCATCCCGCGAGACTTTGCTGCAGAAAGACGGAAGCTGAAAACCTTCTTATAACACTCCGCATTCCTTTGTTGTTTCATGTCTAATGTGGCAGTATATGCTAAGAAATGTATCGGTCTCCTCTTCTGTCCACATGTACCGCGCCATGTTTTCTGGAAGAGAAGTGGTCACTTTTGCGATACATTTCAATATTGAAATGGATGACTTATGAAAGCGTAAAAACATTTTAGCAATATTTGAGTTTTATTTAATTTTTTTTAATTCAAGTGTTTCCAATACCAATTTTTATTGCGCTATTTAGATTTTGCACATTTCCAAGGATAATGGAAACGCAGCTAGTGTCACAAAGTCAGACGGCTCCAGACTGCTGGTGGATCTCTCTTTAATTTCAATTCAACTCAACTTTATTTATAAAGTGTTAATTACAACAAAGGCCATCTCAAAGCACTATCAACATGAAATTCGTAATAAAAAAAGGAAAAAAAAAAAACAATAAATCCACATGAACAAGCATAAGTGACAGTGGGAAGAAAAAACTCCCTTCTAACTGACAGAAGACAGGAAGAAAAACAGAACAGGATAGAGAGATAGAACATCAGAGTGTTCCAGACTAGTTGAGCTGTAAACCATTGATCAGGAACTGTCCACTCCAGCTTCAAGACATCTGAAACAGAAAAGAGAGAGAAGGGCGAGGAGAAGGCAGACTGTAGAAAAACATGATACAGTATTAGCAGGTCTGCCAGTATAGAAACACCTGATGCTAAACTATGTGCGAGTGGAATGAGAATGAGTATGGGACATCAGTGTAAATGGTGTAAAGCAGTGTGATGGGTATATATGTAACGAGGTTCAGAAGTGGGGGGGTTGGCTACAACCCGGCACAACCTTGTTTGACTGGACTTCACCCATTGCAGCCCATTAGAGCTATGTGTAGATGGTGGATTGTGCTTTTTTTTTTAGGTTTAGGGCTTTGTTCCTAGTGGTTAGGTTAACGTTATTATATAGTATACACTTTAGCAAATAAGTAGGTTTTGAGTTTCGCCTTAAAAGTGGAGAGAGTAGCAGCCTCCCGTACTAAGACTGGGAGCTGGTTCGAAAGGCGAGGAGCCTGGTAGCTGAACGCTCTGCCTCCTGTTCTACTTCTAGACACTTTAGGAACTTCCAGAAGACCAGCAAACTGAGAGCGGAGTGTTCTGCACTAACAGGCCTTTTAGATATACAGAAGCATGATCATGTAGAGCTGTGTATGCTAAGAAGAAGATTTTAAACTCTTTTCTAGATTTCACAGAAGCCAATGGAGGGAAGCCAATACTGGAGAAATGAGCTTTCTCCTGTTTGTACTTGTTAGTATTCTTGCTGCAGCATTCTGGATTAAGTGGAGACTTTTTAGTGAGTTACTAGGATAGCCTGACAGTAGGGAGTTACAATAATCTAGTCTAGATGTAACAAATGCATGGATTAGTTTTTCAGCATCACTCTGGGCCAAGATATTCCTGATTTTAGAGATATTACAGAGGTGGAAGAAGGCTGTCCTTGAGATTTGTTTAATATGAAAGTTAAAGGACAAGTCAGGATAAAAAATAACACCTATGTTTTAACGTCAGTAATTTGTTCTCAAGAACATGTAAAAAAGGGTGCGTTTAGTCACAATGCAATACATCTGTGATTAATCGCCCACGGAGTCTCTCCCTGATTCTCTCTGCCCATTAACACATGCACCAATCACACTGCTTTGTGTAAACTTTACTGGTAGGGATGATAGACAATTCATCAGCTCCATAAGCAATAAAAAGCCATTAAAACACACACTTGGAGGTCTACCTCTTTGACAAACTGATTACTCAAGGATCAGTGCTCTATTAGTAATTCCAACTGGTGTGATGAGGTTAAAGACATCTGATGGTTCCCATGGTAGCGTAGACCTAAAGGTGTCTTTCTTGATCAGCTGGAAGATATCCATAAATCTGTAGTAAGATAGCTGATAGTGGCATCAAAATCCTGCACCCACCAGAATTTTGAATGCCTGATTTATTTTTCCTGGGTAGTGCAACGTTCAAATCTGTCAACCATATAATGTTCCTATGACTGTCTAAGAAATTAAGTTGCCAAACGATAAAAAAAATAAATTGAAAAGCAATTTCAACCATAAACTTTGACATTACGCCCACGATATGTGAACAGTGAGTGGCTGAAATCTCCAAAATGGGGACACCCACATAAAAGAATAACATGTGTATCCAAAATGTATTACACAATCTAGTAATACAGTTTTTTTTTCAGCTTTAGACCGATCATCTAAACCACGTGTCAAACTCAAGGCCCGAGGGCCAAATCCAGTCGTTTAGGAAAAAAGTAAAAATGAAAGAGAGCACATGAATTATTGCTTTAATTACCAAAGATTTAAGTTGTCGCTATCTTTGTCCCTTCAATTACACAAATTTAGGAAAATGACAATGTTTGCAGAGGCGTTTAGTCACAATGCAATGCAGAGGCAAACATTGTCATTTTGTTTTATGCGTATATCACACAACTGCAGTCTTATTTTAGTATAAATTGTGGACATAACTTCCAGCATTTTCCCACAAATCTCTTCTAAATTACAAAAAATTCTCACAAAATCAAGGATTTTGAAAGTGTTGATCTAATGACTGAAATCAGTAAATTGTTGCATGAATATCGTCAGTGCCTACCTAACTGTATATCAGTTATACGTGGAAGTGAAAACTAGGGCATGTTAAAATTTCTAACTAATACTGCTGCCCACTTGAACTCAAACTGCACTGGATTTGGCCCCTGAGCAACAATAAGTTTGACACCGCTGATCTAAGCTAAAGTGCATTCATGTGATGGGTTGTGTGTATCGCTCTAAATGTGTGTTGTGTTGACATTGGATTATATCAGATTGTTACCCGCTAGAACTGGTGTGATTTATCCTAATGGAAGGAACACCTGTGCTGACATAACCCACTGGTGCTCAGAGGTGTGACATGATGTCT
Organism: Gouania willdenowi; assembly: GCF_900634775.1. Taxonomy (NCBI): domain Eukaryota; kingdom Metazoa; phylum Chordata; class Actinopteri; order Blenniiformes; family Gobiesocidae; genus Gouania; species Gouania willdenowi. The sequence goes on along the minus strand of NC_041064.1, from coordinate 10,128,378 downwards.
GTCTGAGAGTTTAAGCCACTGGAGAAGAGAGCAACAAACACTTCCTGCCAAACGTGAGTCAGAGAAAAACTACGAGGAAGATTAGGCAACACCTGCTGTGAGAATTATTGGAGAAATATTTAATTACACTTGCAGATAATAAGATTTAACACATAAATGTGGAAGGGGAAAGATGACACATGACCTACAGCAAAAAGAGACAGTAATTGTACGAAGACAATCAGTGGTTGTTATGATTGTAGCTTTTATTATAAGATTATGTTTCACTGATTCATATTCTTTGTAATTGTGTTTAGTCTCTCAAAAGAGAGCTTGTCTTGTGTTTCCTAATAACATTTTTAAAGATATTTATGAAATGAACAATGTGGGGTTAGCAAGTTTGCCAACTTCCTGTCTGCAGCAAAACCTGTAATGTTTAGGATAGACATCCACAGGATACATTAAAAACCATTATTTGGGACAATAAATAGACGACTTCTAATTGTATTTCTCTTTATTTTGTCCGGTATATCCTGGAGGCCTGCTGTAGATGTAATTAGAGTATATTAAATTAAAAATGAACTCAGGTTGTGATGTTTTAACAGGAAGTGGCAGAAGTAGGTGTATGGTGTTTTTTTTTCTTCTTTTAAAAGCAAGTGTCACAGCTCCTGTCTGCAGCCCTGCTCTGCTAATCTACCTATAAAAGCAAGGGAGGTCTGTGTGTGTGTGCGTGCGTGTGGAGCAAATATCTCCCCTACGCGGTGCGAGTTCGACCTGAAACTTGGTCAACGGGTTCCAAATACCCCAAGTGTGTGTATCTGTTATTTTGGAGTAATTTGGTCATTTCAAAATATTTATTTTAATTTTATTTCACTTCTGGACGGCCCCGAAATGAAACCTATTCAACTTTTGACCTCAGGGTGCGAGGGGGGCGCTAGCGCACCATCTATATCTATTTCACAGCACACCTGATTTCCGGTGCGTGCGTGAGCTCCCGTGGACTTCTCTTTTCTCTTTTGAGGAAAAATACTTTATTTTACTGTTCTTTATTTGGTGATGGCATTTTGAAACGTTTATTTTCATGTTAGTTTGACCTAACGCTATTTACACCGGACGAACCTCATCCGGAAGTTGTATAACGGACCACCATTTAGTCCGGTTACAGTCTGTGTCACGACACACGTCAGTAGCATGGTAGTGCGCTCCCATGGACTTCTCTTTTGAGGAAACATACTTTTTACTGTTCCTTATTTGGTGATAATGTTTCAAAACGTTTATTTTCACGTTAGTTTGACCTTTCGCTATTTAGACTGGACAGAGCTCACTCGGAAGTTATTGACGGCAATGGCTGCTGTGTTGAAAGCTGCACAGTTTTTCGCGGCGCGTGTGTGTGAGAACCAACGGAGGAGATTAGAGTCTCAGGTAGAGTCTGTCTCTCACACGCACACACACACACACATAGATCAGGTGGGCTTCACTATCGATCACCGTCTACGTGACATGCATGCAGGTATGTGAGTGTTGAGTGAATAACGGACCACCATTTAGTCCGGTTATAGTCTGTGTCACGACACCCGTCTATAGGGTGGTATTGACTGTAGTGTTTCGCTCTGAGTCAGATCTAAGTGTTTACATGTTACTTAGTGAAGGTCACCTGATTACTGCAGCTTCTCTCACGACACACCTGCCACTACACCTAACTACTGACAATAGAGAAGTTTAGTGAAAGTTAGGCAGGTACACGTGGATGGACTGGTGCGCATGAATTTAGAATGGATTCCCCCGCAAACACACACCAAACAACAAAAATATGAAAATGACTCAAAATACACAAAACTAAATATTTAAACAAAAAACACAAAACACAACAGAAATACAAAAAACTACACTAAAAAAAGATTCAAAATGACTCCAGAATCACACTACAAATGCAACAAAAAACTATAATTATACAAAAAATGCACAAAAACACAACAGAAAGATACAAAAATACACAATTATACCCCTTATGCTCCCACATGAATGCATACTTCCGACGGGCACTGTACTAGTAATAATAATAATAATAATAATAATAATAATAATAATAATAATAATAATAATAATAATCTAATATACAAAAATGAACACAAGGATACTCAATGGACAATCATATACAGGGCATTTTAGATCAAACACTGGCACTTTACTGCTTACAGTGGCTTATTATTTTATAATTTTACTATTTATTATACTGATTCAAAATTCTCCAGAATTTTAGAAAACCATTAAAATGGCCCCAAAACTAGTTAGAAATATATGTCACTAATTTAGATACGTTTTATTTTTTATTTATCTAGTTCATTGTGTTTTAATGTATAAAGTGTCTTAGAGTTTCTTGAAAAGTGCTATATTAAACAAATGTAATATTATTATTCATAATTTGAATTGTGTTTGCTAACAGCCAATCAGCATTCAGAGACTTGCACTGGGTTCTAAAACAATAGCATGAAAGCAATGTTCTCTTCCATTTGCTTTCAATTTGATCTTATATTGTTTTCTTGCCACACAGAATTCTACACCTTGAGAAACTAGCTTTTTTTTGGAACGATTCACTAGTTTTGCATCTGATCATTGAGAGAAATGGAGAGAAAACCACAGACAAAAGTTACTGCTAACTTTAATAGTCACCAGCTATACCCAGCTAAGCCAGAGTGTATCCAATCTGTAAAGCAATCTAAAAAAACAATTTTTCCAGCTTTTCATCTCGAACCAAAAGAAAAGGAAGTCTTCTTTCTTAAACTAGCTCTTTCAAAAATGAAAGAAGACCATAGAAACCAGTTGGAAGAAGAGCGAAAAAACATGGTAATCAGGGAAAAGGAAACCAACCGCATCCTTCAAGACCTAAATGATGAATTAAAACAGAAGGATTGTATCATTGATGAACAACAAGAGACTATTTCAGAAATGGAGGTCGCTCACAAAAAGATGGAGGATAACTTAAAAAGCAAGATGGACCAATGCAACCAACTGGTAGAGGAGAAGGAAATGACAAAGAAAGCTCACTGTCATAATAAGAGCACATTCCCAAAAAAAATGATACAACAGACCGACCTGGATGAAGCAAAGAAAAAACTTCACGCCAAAAATCTGGAAATGGAAGAAGAACATAGAAACCAGTTGGAAAGAGAGCGAAAAAAAATGGTTATCAGGGAAAAGGAAACCAACCGCATCCTTCAAGACCCAAATGATGAATTAAAACAGAAGAAACGTCTCATAAAAGAACATCTAGAAACTATTTCAGAAATGGGGGCTGCTCTCGAAAAGATAGAGAAAGCTCACTACCATAATGACAGTACATTCCAACAAAAGCTGATACAACTACAGACCGACCGGGATGAAGTGGAGAAAAAACTTCACACCAAAAATCTGGAAATGGAAGAGCATAGAAACCAGTTGGAAGAAGAGCGAAAAAACATGGTTATCAGGGAAAAGGAAACCAACCGCATCCTTCAAGACCTAAATGATGAATTAAAACAGAAGGATCGTATCATAGATGAACATCTAGAGACTATTTCAGAGATGGAGGTCGCTCTCAAAAAGAATGAAAATAACTTAAAAAGCAATATGGACCAATGCAACCAACTGGTAGAGGAGAAGGAAATATTAAAGAAAGCTCACTGTCATTATAAGAGCACATTCCCAAAAAAAATGATACAACTACAGACCGACCTGGATGAAGCAAAGAAAAAACTTCACGCCAAAAATCTGGAAATGGAAGAAGAGCATAGAAACCAGTTGGAAAGAGAGCGAAAAAACATGGTTATCAGGGAAAAGGAAACCAACCGCATCCTTCAAGACCTAAATGATGAATTAAAACAGAAGGATTGTATCATTGATGAACAACAAGAGACTATTTCAGAAATGGAGGTCGCTCACAAAAAGATGGAGGATAACTTAAAAAGCAAGATGGACCAATGCAACCAACTGGTAGAGGAGAAGGAAATGACAAAGAAAGCTCACTGTCATTATAAGAGCACATTCCCAAAAAAAATGATACAACTACAGACCGACCTGAAGGAAGCAAAGAAAAAACTTCATGCCAAAAATCTGGAAATGGAAGAAGAGCATAGAAACCAGTTGGAAGAAGAGCAAAAAAATGTGGTTATCAGGGAAAAGGAAACCAACCGCATCCTTCAAGACCTAAATGATAAATTAAAACAGAAGGATCATATCATAGATGAACATCTAGAGACTATTTCACAATTGGAAGTCGCTCTCAAAAAGATGGAGAAAAACTTAAAAAGCAAGATGGATCAATGCTACCAACAGGTGGTGGACAAGGAGGTAATAGAGGAAGCTCACTGCCATAATGAGAGCACGTTCCAAAAAAAGCTGATACAACTACAGCCTGCTCTGGATAAAGAAGAGAAAACACTGGAGCGGTCCAACCACATGATGACTGCGACAACTCAGGAGAAGACAGCTTCTAAAAAGAAATCTGGATGGAAACGGTTCAAGTGCTGGTTGAAGGTCCCCAAGAAGAAACACAACATTTAATCATTTTTCCCTCTCTTTTCTTCCTTTTTTGGAACAGTTTTTTAATGTTGTTTGTCGGTACAATGTCTGATGTCATGTCTGGACCTATTGTATGACCGTTGTTTGAGAGCATCAAATGCCTGAGAGAAACACTTTAGGTTTTTTTGTATGGAAATACACTGCAATGACAAATGAAGAACCTTGAACCTGAAAATAAACAGCTTGTGAAAAATGTAAATTTGTATTCAACTTTTTGTGACCTTAGATACTTTTTTTATTCAAGAGTAATGTGGCAAATTCTTAGTTTGAATGACACATAGTTAATGGTATATGTGCTTACAATAGAGTTTTTACTACCTTAGCAAACATCACTTTGCCAAATCTACTAAATAACTGATTTCCCTGGACTAAATTTCCAGAAGTCCTCCTTGTAGGTACCTCATCCACTCTCTCAAAATCCAACAGTTTCCATATTTCCTTCAACAACTCCTCTCTCCTTCCTTCCCCTCAGGTTAAGAGTCTGGGTGTCATCCTCGACAGTACACTTTCCTTCCACTCACACATTAACAACATCACCCGGTCCGCCTATTTTCACCTGCGGAACATTTCTCGTCTCCGCCCCTTTCTCACCCCCCACACCACCGCCATCCTTGTCCACAGCCTCGTCACCTCCCGCATTGATTATTGCAATTCACTTCTCTTCGGCCTCCCCAACAAATCCCTCCAGAAACTGCAGCTCCTCCAGAACTCTGCAGCACGAATCATCACACGGACCCCCTCCACTCACCACATCACCCCCGTCCTACAACAACTTCACTGGCTTCCCATAAAACAAAGGATCAACTTCAAAATACTCCTCATTACCTTCAAAGCACTTCATAACCTGGCCCCTCCGTACATATCTGACCTCCTCCACATCGCCACCCCTGCCCGCACACTCCTCTCTTCCTCCACTCTCCAACTCTCTGTACCTCCGGCCAAACTCATCACCATGGGGCACAGAGCATTCAGCTACTGTGCCCCCCAGCTCTGGAATTCGCTCCCCACTAACCTCTGTACCATAGACTCCCTCCCACTCTTCAAATCACAACTCAAAACTCACCTCTTCAGACATTCCTTCTGCATCTAGTCACACATTCACCACACCAACGCTGTACCCTGTTTTATTCCATTGTACTTGTTTTTATCTGTTTTATTCTGCTGTTTTTATTGTGTTTATTTTAATGACTGCCCTGTACAGTGTCCTTGGGTGTTCTGAAAGGCGCTTTTAAATAAAATGTATTATTATATTTATTATTATTAAACAAAACTAAAAGACTAAAATGTGACCAGTGTTTGGAATAACGGCGTTTAAAATAACGGCGTTAGGTAACAGCGTTTGTTTTTCAGTAATGGGGTAATCTAACTAATTACTTTTTACGCCATTGCAACGCCGTTATCGTTACTGAACGTTAAATGCAGTGTGTTACATGCATTGATTGAATAAACTGATCTAAAAGCAACCCTGGTTTCATACTCAGCTGTAGTGAGGAGGTGGGTTAAAAACAAGGTGAGCGATTATGATTGGCTAAGGTGGCGTCATGTTCCATGGTAGCCAATCAGAGCCAGTGTTTTTACTATTTATTATTTTATAATTTTACTATTAATTATACTGATTCAAAATTCTCCAGAATTTTAGTAAACCATTAAAATGGCCCCAAAACTAGTTAGAAATATATGTCACTAATTTGGATACATTTTATTTTTTATTTATCTGTTTCATTGTTTTTTAATGTATAAAGTGACTTAGAGTTTCTTGAAAAGTGCTATTTAAAACAAATGTAATATTATTATTCATAATTTGAATTGTGTTTGCTAACAGCCAATCAGCATTCAGAGACTTGCACTGGGTTCTAAAACCATGACAACTAAAGATGAAAGGCAACAGGCAAACAATAGCATGAAAGCAATGTTCTCTTCCATTTGCTTTCACTTTGATCTTATATTGTTTTCTTGCCACACAGAATTCTACACCTTGAGAAACTAGCTTTTCTTGGAACGATTCACTAGTTTTGCATCTGATCATTGAGAGAAATGGAGAGAAAACCACAGACAACAGCTACTGCTAACTTTAATAGTCACCAGCTATACCCAGCTAAGCCAGAGTGTATCCAATCTGTAAAGCAATCTAAAAAAACAATTTTTCCAGCTTTTCGTCTCGAACCAAAAGAAAAGGAAGTCTTCTTTCTTAAACTAGCTCTTTCAAAAATGAAAGAAGACCATAGAAACCAGTTGGAAGAAGAGCAAAAAAACATGGTAATCAGGGAAAAGGAAACCAACCGCATCCTTCAAGACCTAAATGATGAATTAAAACAGAAGGATTGTATCATTGATGAACAACAAGAGACTATTTCAGAAATGGAGGTCGCTCACAAAAAGATGGAGGATAACTTAAAAAGCAAGATGGACCAATGCAACCAACTGGTGGAGGAGAAGGAGGAAATAAAGGAAGCTCACTACCATAATGAGAGCACCTTCCAAAAAAAGCTGATACAACTACAAACTGACCTGGAGGAAGCAAAAAAAAAATTTCATGCCAAAAATCTGGAAATGGAAGAAGAGCATAGAAACCAGTTGGAAGAAGAACAAAAAAACATGGTAATCAGGGAAAAGGAAACCAACCGCATCCTTCAAGACCTAAATGATGAATTAAAACAGAAGGATTGTATCATTGATGAACAACAAGAGACTATTTCAGAAATGGAGGTCACTCTCAAAAAGATTGAAAATAACTTAAAAAGCAAGATGGACCAATGCAACCAACTGGTGGAGGAGAAGGAGGTAATAAAGGAAGCTCACTACCATAATGAGAGCACCTTCCAAAAAAAGCTAATACAACTACAGACCGACCTGGATGAAGCAAAGAAAAAACTTCACGCCAAAAATCTGGAAATGGAAGAAGAACATAGAAACCAGTTGGAAAGAGAGCGAAAAAAGATGATTATCAGGGAAAAGGAAACCAACCGCATCCTTCAAGACCTAAATGATGAATTAAAACAGAAGGATCGTATCATAGATGAACATCTAGAGGCTATTTCAGAAATGGAGGTCGCTCTCAAAAAGATGGAGAATAACTTAAAAAGCAAGATGGAACAATGCAACCAACTGGTGGTGGAGAAGGAGGTAATAAAGGAAGCTCACTACCATAATGAGAGCACCTTCCAAAAAAAGCTAATACAACTACAAACCGACCTGGAGGAAGCAAAAAAAAAACTTCATGCCAAAAATCTGGAAATGGAAGAAGAGCATAGAAACCAGTTGGAAGAAGAGCAAAAAAATATGGTTATCAGGGAAAAGGGAACCAACCGCATCCTTCAAGACCTAAATGATGAATTAAAACAGAAGGATCGTATCATAGATGAACATCTAGAGACTATTTCAGAAATGGAGGTCGCTCTCAAAAAGATGGAGAATAACTTAAAAAGCAAGATGGAACAATGCAACCAACTGGTGGAGGAGAATGAGGTAATAGAGGAAGCTCACTGCTATAATGAGAGCATGTTCCAAAAGAAGCTGATACAACTACAAACCGACCTGGAGGAAGCAAAGAAAAAACTTAATGCCAAAAATCTGGAAATGGAAGAAGAGCATAGAAACCAGTTGGAAGAAGAGCAAAAAAATGTGGTTATCAGGGAAAAGGAAACCAACCGCATCCTTCAAGACCTAAATGATAAATTAAAACAGAAGGATCATATCATAGATGAACATCTAGAGACTATTTCAGAAATGGAGGTCGCTCTCAAAAAGATGGAGAATAACTTAAAAAGCAAGATGGAACAATGCAACCAACTGGTGGAGGAGAATGAGGTAATAGAGGAAGCTCACTGCTATAATGAGAGCATGTTCCAAAAGAAGCTGATACAACTACAAACCGACCTGGAGGAAGCAAAGAAAAAACTTAATGCCAAAAATCTGGAAATGGAAGAAGAGCATAGAAACCAGTTGGAAGAAGAGCAAAAAAATGTGGTTATCAGGGAAAAGGAAACCAACCGCATCCTTCAAGACCTAAATGATAAATTAAAACAGAAGGATCGTATCATAGATGAACATCTAGAGACTATTTCACAATTGGAAGTCGCTCTCAAAAAGATGGAGAAAAACTTAAAAAGCAAGATGGATCAATGCAACCAACAGGTGGTGGACAAGGAGGTCATAGAGGAAGCTCACTGCCATAATGAGAGCACGTTCCAAAAAAAGCTGATACAACTACAGCCTGCTCTGGATAAAGAAGAGAAAACACTGGAGCGGTCCAACCACATGATGACTGCGACAACTCAGGAGAAGACAGCTTCTAAAAAGAAATCTGGATGGAAACGGTTCAAGTGCTGGTTGAAGGTCCCCAAGAAGAAACACAACATTTAATCATTTTTCCCTCTCTTTTCTTCCTTTTTTGGAACAGTTTTTTAATGTTGTTTGTCGGTACAATGTCTGATGTCATGTCTGGACCTATTGTATGACCGTTGTTTGAGAGCATCAAATGCCTGAGAGAAACACTTTAGGTTTTTTTGTATGGAAATACACTGCAATGACAAATGAAGAACCTTGAACCTGAAAATAAACAGCTTGTGAAAAATCCAATAGAGTTTTTACTACCTTAGCAAACATCACTTTGCCAAATCTACTAAATAACTGATTTCCCTAGACTAAATTTGAACTTTAACAAAACTAAAAAACTAAAATGTGACTAACTGAAACCCGTGTTTAATTAGTGACTTAAAAGACTCTCTAAACTAAAAAATCATGAAAAAGCTTTTCTTCAAAACCAGAGGGCGAGAAGTTCAACCCATGTTTGACCCCTAACAAAACCTGTGGATGTTTCAATCCACTGATCTCAATCACTTATCCTCGTTGCTACGCACAACCACTACTCTCCAACATTTGAATGTCAAATGAGGAATAAATTAAACACATCAGTCAGCCGCAATGTCAAACTGAATCCAAATTAGTCACCTCGAAAACCCCTCTCTTTCCCCAGGGAGCAACAGAAATGAGCATTCCTCTATCATAACATCATAAACACAAACGAACCACATCAGCGATAAAAGAAAAGTAAGTAAAAGTAATAAAGTAATAAAATATATTGAATAAACAACAATGCATAATAACAGCAGCATCCAAAGGCTCCCACATTTTCTATTGTTCAACTGATTTAACCTCAAGTGACATCAGGGGTGAGGTTTGGAGTGATTAAGTTGTTTTTTTTATATAGCTTTTCTCATTATATGGCCATTATGTATGAGTAATAAATGTCTCGTGTGTTAAATCCTTTATGTAGATTACACAAGGCGAGTGTTTTCCAGCTTAGCCTTTGTACAATGTACGACAAACTTGAGGATTTTGTATATCAGGATTGTGTGATTAGACATTAAAAATGTAAAACCTGCTCTATTGGTGTAGCAAACAAAATGTTTGTTGACTTTCATCCATTTCTGAAGATTTGTAAATAAATAGAAATATGAAATCTTCATTGGCTCGCTCAGTTGGACATTCTGTGTCAGATACGTTATTTACAGTTAGTTTGAAAGCTATTTACAATGTTTTCCCAAGAAGAAAAATGCAGGTGCACAGCTCAAGGAACCATACCATAATAACCACTCACAGGTGACGTAAATCACATTCATTACCTTTTAATCAGCCCTCCGGTGAGTAGGATACATTGGCCAGCTGGAAAAAGTCTTCCTCTAAGTTGGTGAATAGAGATTTGTTAAACCCTGGAGTGATGCGTGACTCTAGCTACTTTCGCAAAAAACAGGAAACTCACTTTGACCTGTGGAGAATCCTGACTTAAGCTAATATTTGCAGGCACTTAATAAAAACAATTGGTTATTGGCGAGAGTAGCAGCAGAAAATATTCAAAAGCCATTATTGTCTGATTGTTTATCCTAAGTGTATTCCTGTTTTACAACTGCACATCCTTTATAGCAGTGGTTCTCAACCTTTTCAACACGCAACCCCCAAAATAAAGGTTCCAGAGACCGGGGACCCCCACTATACCTGAAGGTGGTCAAACACAAACATTGAAGAACAGTCATGTGGAGACAAGGGGGAATAAAGGGCAGAGCTTTTTGGGGCCCATCCATAAAGTCAGTAAAATGAATCTGTGATAACCATATTTATTTACACTACCTGTCAAAAGTTTTAAAACACCACACTTTCACCAGTTATTGACTGAAAATTATTCAGTTTATTGTGTCATTGCACTCTGAAATGAAAGCATAGAATAAATAAGCAATTTGAGTCGAAAAAGAATTGATGGAATCCATGAACAATACTGTTCACCTGATGCTTGGAAGTTGGAACACCTGTAGGAATTAATAGCACCAGCTTTCAAGGCTGATTCAACCTTCATTGCTGCAGAACAGATTTAAATTGTTAACTCACTTTGTGTTCCTGAAAAAGGCCTATTTGTATAATTCTGAAATGTACATTATTTTTCAGTTTTGGGTAACCAAACTTTTTTTTTTTTTTACCTATGGCTGTTCAGTACTTACCTTTGTACTATTTCAAGCTATGTAATGGACTTGCACAACTTCAATTGCAATAAATAACTGGAAAAATTAGGGTGTTCTAAAACTTTTGACCGGTAGTGTATTTATCTGACTAATATCCACTGGTATCAAGAAAGTTTATTATAATTTGCACCATAGTATATAGACAGCTTAAAGATGCAAATTCTTGTTTTAATCAGAAATAAAATAGGTTAAAAGTGAGCAAAAATGGTGGAAAAGGTGGTGAAATGGGTTTTTAAAAACCACAGAAATTGGTTAAATGTTGCAAATTAGAGTGTCCAAAAACAGACAGAAAAAGTGGTAAAAATGGTTTAAAGTGTCATAAATGGGGGGAGGGAGTAGTGTAATTTAAAAAGTAGGAACAATTAGTTTAAACTGGCAAATAATGGGCATGACAAATCATGAATGTGGTTAAATTGGCAAAAAATAAGCATGATTTATGATGAAAAGTGGTTAACAGTGACAATAATGAATCAACATATGCAACATTAGGTAGGAAAAGTGGTGGAAAGGGTTTAAAAGTGCCAAAAATGTCTTGAAAGTGATAAAAAAAAAAATGTGCAAAAAAGGCAATTAAATTTGATGGAGAAATGGGAGTAGTGAAGCAAAAATACATTAAAAGGAGAAAAAATTGCAAGAAAAGCGATGAAAATAGGTTAAAATAGGGCAAATTTGGTGCAGTTGCAGAAAAATAAAATAAATTGTTCAAAAAATATTCTTCCAGTGTCTCGCGACCCCGAATCAGGAGAGACACAGGTGTCTAACCAATTGTGTTAAACTCCATAATCCGCCGTGCTTTCAGTCTGGTACTGTCAACAGCTTTCTTTAATTTCAAAGAAGGAAACAAACAGCAATTCAAGGAGAGAAGAGTGTTGAACTGATGGAAGAGCAGAAATCTATTGATGCATTTAAAAGAACAAGAGCACTAAGACAGTGAAAACCTCTGCCAAGTGACAAATATCCTGTTTGCCAGATGTTGGAAGATATCTAGATCAGTGATCCGGATCTGATCCAGATGAGACTGGTTACCTGACAATGACTTTAATCATCTGTGAAACTTCACCAATGATGAGAGATAGGGATTTTACAAGCTGATTATATAAATCAGGATACCATTCAACATCTAATGGAATCTCCCATGGCTTAAGGTCTATCTTTGGTTAAAAAAAATGGTCAAAACTTGTTCAGTGTTTTTAACGTATTACTGCTATCAGGCAAAAAAAAATACAAACGAATAAATCCCTGGAAAAAAATGACCTCCATAGCAGAGATAATTTTGATTGAATTAGATTACAAAATAAGAAATTCTGTACTGTATACATAATACTGCATTATCTGTGCGAAAAGTAAACAATCACATTTGTGGTTCTAACTTGTCAATCCACATTAAATAATCCACTGCGGCTTTTCCCTGGGAGAGTGCTTCCCATGGGCGTGAAGCAGGTGTGTTTCAAGCTTTAATTGCGTGAAGACAGACAGAGCCATGACCTACATACTCTGTTAATGACAACAACGGCATGACTTCATCTCCTCCCTGTCTTCATTTCTATTCCCTTCTTATTTCCCTTTTCCGCTTCCCCCCCCCCCCCCCCCCCCCCCCCCCGTCACTACATCCTTTATTTCCACCTTTAACTCAATTTCTTGATCAATCTTCCCACTCCGCCCTCTCATACCATTTATCTCCTTTCACTTATTCCAAGCTGCTGCCTCAACCTACCTCATTACCACAGAACAACCTGGATAAACCATTAAATGGAACTGGTTCCTTCCTTTTCATCACTCACTTTGACTCTGCAAGGAGGAACTCTGCTCTTACACATTTCCTTTCCTCACCAATTCAAATGAGCTTTTCTCAAACCATTTAAATTCAATGGCTTTGTTGAAAAGTGTTATTATTCTCTCTGAGAACTGGAGAAATAAACACACTTTAAAACAATAGAGCGAGAGAACAAGTTATACCTTTTATTATATGAATACATCAATACAGATTACTCATAGATCTGAACTAGAAGAGTAAATATTGACTGAAGAACAATAGGAATCTCAAAATGTTTATGAGTCTCAGACTCAGATTGTTTTATTTTATTAGCGTTTTGCTGTGTTGCAAAGCCAATAATACGACAACATTTCTAATTAGATGTTTCTTCAATTTAAAGGCTCTTCAGTTTGGTTAAAGGGAATGTTCCAGCTGTAAGATCCTGGATGCTGAGTTGTTCTTTCACCACTCTGTTGTGTGTATGCGTCTGTGTGTGTGTGTGTGTGTTTCCATGTGTCTAACCGCGTGTGTGTGTTTGCGGGTAATACCCTTAGGTTTTGTGTGTGCTTCCATCAAGTCATCAAGATGCGGCGCATCAAGCTGAGAAGCGAAGTGCAATGAAAATGGAATGTTTTCAAAATAAAACACCTGGAAATAAAACGCAAATAAATTTTTTAAACTTTCTTTTCACCAAATGGTCCACGAACCAGCATCCGATTTTTTAATTACCGTATAATAATCATACATTTTGATTAGGGCTGAGACGATACACTGAGTTAATGACTTGGGCTTGCGATAATGACACAATGGACAATGAAAGTTGGATACTTTTGGAAAGAAAAAAGTTCAAAGTAAAAAAACGCAGTTGGAAAAATAATTATGCTTTAATTTCATTTTAGCTCTGGACATGCTTACGTAGTCTGGGTATGACCGTTTCAACTCAATAAGAATATACAAAAATAAAAACAAACCAGAACATTCTGGTGTGTCGCAGATTGTGTCATTTTATCTTTTTTTAAATTGTAACAGTGATACTGCAATGCCACTCGCCATCTAGTCGCGCAATATATCGTTCTACCTTTAGTTTTGATCAAAAACATCTTATTCAAGTGTATTTTCACCTTTTTTCTGTCATCTGTTCTTGCAAACCAACTTATTTCAATTGAGGGATTTAAAACCTGATCAGCTGATGATTTTTGGGGGTCAGACCCACCACATTCCCTATGACTTAACCATTCAATCAAATCAATTTCAAAACACATTTTTACATTCATTCTACATGATATAAATATATATTGACATTTCTATATTTAAGTCTCAAATAGTTTCACATTAAATATTTCATGGTTTACATTTAATAGCTTAAAACCGTGTAAGAGTGTAGAAATAAGCCCCACACAGGTGTCAGTTAATAGTTTGCAGTCAGACTTCTTCCGGCTAATACTTAATCTCCTATTTGTGTTGATGTTGGTGCCAAAGTTGCGAGGTAATCCTGGTGCGAGGTACAAAAGGGAAATGAATCCCAGCTGTTAGGAGAGTAACAGTAAATGTGACCACACCTTGCATTATCAATATGCTGTATATTGATATATTTGTTATGCTTTCTCTGGATAGTCCAGTTTTCGGGTGTTGTAACTTTTTTAATGCATTTGTAAAAAATAACACCATCTTATGTTTGCAGCCTCTTTTGCTCCCGTGTGGACTCTATACATACAGTAGGAAAACATCATGTTTGCATCATGAATACCTCAGGTTTCCATCATCCATCCTAAAACATCAGAGCAATGCAGCAGTGCTGTGCACAGCACGTGCTTATTGAATTTAGGATTCTCTCTCTCCCTTTCTTTTCCCTTTTTACTCGTCTCTTTCCTTCCTTCATCTTTTCTGTCTGTGACGGCTCTCTCCCTCTCAGGCTCCCATCACTCCTCTCCTCTCCTTCCCTACCCTTTCTTTTCTTTCTGAGCCAGCGGCCCTCTCTCCATCTCGAGCTGTCTCTCTTCATCTCTCTCTTCCTCTTCACATCAATATTCCTCAATCTCTCCTTCTCCCGTAAACAGAGTGACCCCTCAGTGGGCTGTCACCTCTCTGCCCGCGGACTCCTCAGTATCTTTCTCGCTGTCCCTTTCCTATGGGTAAACATGACCAATGCTTCGATCATCTTGTCATTTTGTCATTATTATGCCCTCTGAACTACTCTTCATCCCTCTTTATGTCTTTCCTCAAACTCCTTGACTCAATTCTTTACTTTTTCATCCTTCGGTTAACTCATTCTCCTCTGCTCATCTCTCCAGCGATGACAAATCCTTCTATCAGTCCTCAGACATCTCTCAAGAAGAATGCCTTCTCTTCTGACTCCTTCAATCACTCATGTGGGTCTCTTTCTCCTTCATGGTGACCTGTTCTTAGTACATTATTTATCTCTTAAGTTATAAGTCTATTTCCTCTCTATGTGCACAACCAGCACATTAAATCATCACAGCTACAAGTAAGTGAGCATATATTTAATCTGTTTAAACAATATGCTAAAACAGTAAATCCACATTAAAAACAAAGTATCCAAATGTATCATTTGAATATTTCCAAAGTTGAAGAAGTAGATTGATTTTACCCAAATAATTATCATCTAAATGCAATAAAAAGTCACAATAACCAAAATGCAAAATCAATGCACATATTAATTCATACGTGTCAAACTCAAGGCCCGGGGGCCAAATCTGGACCTTTAGAGAATCCAATTAGGCCTGCAGCAGAAATAAAAAAAAGTCACAGAATCCATGAATCATTGCGTAAATTACCAACTAATTCAGTTGTAGATGTCTCCCAATTAATACACATATTAATTAATATCCACAATATTAGCTGGGCTTACATTTCCCCCCATGCTGATATCACATGATGGAAGTCATTTTTAATTTCAAATTATTAAAAGAAGTCTATTTTTTTTTCTTCCAAACTTTCCTCAAATTACATAAAAACTGACCACAAAATCAAATAAATTGAAAGTGAAGATCCTGCAGGGACTGAAATGTCACATATTGCTTTAATATTATCAGTGCCGCAAGTATGTCATCATTTATTTATACGTGGAAATGCAATCTAGAGCACAATAATGATAAAATTACTAATTTTCAGGCCTAAAATCTGCAGCCCACTTCAAATGAAGTGCTCCGTATTTTGCCCCTGAACTAAAATGAGTTTAACACCCTTGTATTCATTCATTCATGATGCAAATGTAACACACAAAGACACACATTCAATGTGCAGAGCACTTCAGTAGCATTTTAGTTTCACCAAAATCATCGATGCAATGAGAAATGCGAGCATTGGTTGCAAAAAGGCGTATTAGCGATGCTTTTTAATTGTGCATACCTGCAGAAAACCTCTACACCGTAGGAGAACATGCAAACTAAGAACTTGGATGGTGCACATCCATTAATCTGTATGAGAGACAGCATCACAAACCCTCCCACCGATAAACAGCCATCAATTTTTAGTGACTTAATGATCTCACCCAGGTTTGACAGCATCATCTGTCAGAGAAGAGAAGGACTTGGCAGGTGTAGAAGGCAGGAGGTGGCGTCAAAAAGTTAAGTGTTGGACTGTTTCTACTGTTTTTAATTTACTGCAGAAGTGATTTTATCATCAGGAGTTTATGTTTGGTTTTGGCACAAAGTAAACACTGCATTATCTTATAACACCACACCTCAGATGTAGACTCATGAGGTTTGCTTAGAAACATAAACTCTAAAGTTTTTGCATTTCCTGCTTTCCAATCACATTGGTTTATTTCAATATCTGTATCAATACCACTGCTGTTTATTATCCTCTCAACTCTGTCTTTGATTTAAAGCAGATGTTTTTGCTGAATTTGTCAAACCGGCTTCTAAATAGTGGTCACACCCCAAGCACTTTTCACTTTTTTTTTTTAGCCCCTTCTCCATCCTTTATACTTACTACCATTCATTTTCATCACACTTTAGCGTCATCCCCCATTCCACTGACAATCACTCTACATTTCCATTATTCATTCATGCTCTTCTTTCCTGCTGCGGCTCCTCGCTGGCCTGGACCCTGACAGGATGAGTAATAGCAGGAGTGTGTGGTCAAAAAGGATGTCCATTTTTTAAAATAGTATTGGGTGTAAATCATACAAATATTAGAAATGGCTGCTGAATGATTCCTTAGTGAGTTTAATTATAAGATACTAGTCTTGATGATTTAACACATCTCCTGTCAAACTGAGGTACAGCTACAGTCATCCCTGTTTGTGTTACGGAAGCTTTGTCAGTGTGTAGCGTTGTTTGTGTGGTTTATGGCTTTTCTTAACATTCTACGCAACAAAAACTGCAAAGCATTTTCAAAAAGTTATTTAGTGTTTTATCTTCAATGCTTTTTTTCTTCTTCAGATTTTATGGAAGAAAATACTTTTCTATAGATGTCTGGGACAGTCCTGGTTCCAGGTGCCTAAAGTTGCTGGATACAACAATATTTTCTATTGCAATTATCAAGAAAAAATAAGAAGAAGAGCAATATTTTCTC
Source organism: Gouania willdenowi (assembly GCF_900634775.1). Classification (NCBI taxonomy): domain Eukaryota; kingdom Metazoa; phylum Chordata; class Actinopteri; order Blenniiformes; family Gobiesocidae; genus Gouania; species Gouania willdenowi. The sequence goes on along the minus strand of NC_041064.1, from coordinate 10,111,038 downwards.
TCAGATAAAGACAGGCCTCATAGATCAATAAATAAATTTAAAAAAAGATGTAAAAGGTTGAAATTGCTGCTAGAAAATTTAATTCCATCTCCACCGCATTGTTGGAAAGGTTTGGCACATTGAATTGTGGGATGTGGAGTCCCGTAGGCGAATGCATATACGTGTTTATACTTCATTCTTACCATGATTTTTTTTGAGTTTTTCACCAGTCAAGGAGGACAATGACTGACACCATTTTTCTTCACCTCACTCCGCGAGATATTGAATTTCGGCCGGATTGGGATCTTTCTATGTAAGCTCCAACATAAAAATCCACCATCGTTAACTTTCCGTCCATGACAACACCAGAAATGTGCTCGCAAGTCACTTTGGCAGAGTTTTTTTTGCACAAACACAAGAAATGACGATAAGAAAGAAGTAAAAACACTCCTACGCAGCCGTCTGCGGGACTCCACATCCCATAATGCAATGCGTGAAACTTTTCCGATGATGTCAAAAAGTCAAACTTTCGAGCGGGAATTTCAACCTTTTACTTCTTTGATTTATTGATTTCTGAGGCTTTCACTAAAAATACATCAAACTATCGTCCCAGCAGCTTTAAGCTTTAGCAAGTCGTTTACTGCTGAGTCTGTGTAATTAACGGTGTTTTCTGAACATCTGCTGATGTTCCTCGTACACAAATATTCCTTGTGTTCACATGCAAAGTGGTCAAAAGTATCTTCTCCACTAATGCTGCCTTCATGACCAAGGGCGTCAGTTTGTTTTGAAAAGTGGGGGGGGACCATTACTATTAGCAAAAGTTACTTGTTGAAAAGTGTTTGGGAAAATGACTATAATTGGTTTACTTTAGATATAGCTACTTTAAAATGTGTCTGTGGTGCTTATTTCATGTGTTAAGTGACTGTTACTGTACGTCTTGAATAAAAACCCCTTGAGAGCTGGCCCGACACTTTTATATCAATCACACCCAGGGGCGCTTCCAGGGTTTTGAAAGTCTGGGTGGTGTCTTCAGGAGCATAGGAATTTTCTATACTACTTAAATAAACAGGATTAAATGGTCGACACATGATTGTGTGTGTGGTGGAGACAAAATGTCCCTTGGTTAAAAAAAAAAAAAAAGTGGGAGACAGACATCCCCCCATCCCCCTCTAAACTGACGCCTATGTTCATAACAATTCAGGTATTTCCGAAAAACAAGATTGATGTTAATTTGCAGTTTATAGAATAAAAGGAATTTATTTTTACATTCAAATTGAAAACGAATTATTTAGTTAGTATAGAAGGAGTGACATGCTTCAACAAAGCCAACATGATGAGGAAACATACGAGGGCCATAATTGTCAATGCTCCACCACGGACAGAAACACAGAGTAGTGTGAGAGTAATTGGATGAAGGTGTCAGATGTAGAAGCCAGTCGCCCTTTAAAAACCTGTAATCGTTGTGAATTATACACACCACCCTGACACAACCTACTAACTGGGTGTAATTACATATTTTGCTGCAGTTTTCCTTTTTTTTTTTTTGCGCCGACACGTGCTTCGACTACAAACAGCAAATAACTAAAGCTCGTGCTCTAAAAACAGACGAGAGTGTTGGAGCCTAATTCTGTCATTTTAAGAGGCCAGTGTACAGGAAGTGAGTTTGTAGCACAGTGTGTGTGTGTGTGTGTGTGTGTGTGTGTGTGTGTGTGTGTGTGTGTGTGTGTGTGTGTGTGTGTGTGTGTAGATACAAACATGTTACGGTTATTCAGCTATCAGCGCTCTATCAAACCACACCTACAGTAATTACAGCATTGTGTGTGTGTGTGTGTGTGTGTGTGTGTGTGTGTGTGTGTGTGTGTGTGTCCTTGTGTGCTGACATTGCACTCCGACTGTTCCTATCCTGGAGCTTTGACCACCGAAAGACATCATTTTGAACATATGGTACACAACATGCGACACACTTAAATCCACACTGCACAGCGCCGCTAAACACACATGCACACAAAAAATTTCATTTTTTTGTAGTTTCACAATGTATGTTGATCATTTTAAAACAAAAAACTATTCACTCAGTAATGGTTGGGTGTAGAAATGTAATGAATTACTTTATTTCTTTTAAAACATACTTAAGTACAAGTAAAATGACTGATTTACAAATATCATCAAATAAGTACAAATACCCATAAAAGCAACTCAATTACAGCAACGTGAGTACTTGTAATCTGTTATTTTCACTTCTGCTTAAACCCACACAGTACAGCACTGCTAAACACACATGATGCACACTACCCATCTGGTGCAGTCCCGCTCCTCCCAGCAAGTCTCAGGGATCAGAAAGAGATCTGCATTTAGATACCAGAGCAGACGTGCAGGGATTGAGAAAGGCTTAGGGTCGGTTAAAGTCACTGTATCTGTGTGCACACGTGCGTGCGTGCATGTGTGTTGTATGTATTCCACTGCATAGACAAGGCTTCAATCCCCAGAGGCCATCACACATGGTAACAATTCATGGTCAGCCTTGCTGAGAACACACAATTTGTATACATAAGGTAGGTGCACAAAAGCCACACTTGCGCTAAAAGTATAAACAAGCCTAAAGCCTCAAAAACAAATGTATTATCCTCTATTGTCTGCCGGTTCTTTACATCTTATGTTATTGGGAGTTTCCTAATGCAGAAGTGTTGTTGTTTTTTTTATTTAGGTTAATTGCTGCTTTGCTCTAGCCATCCATTGTGATCAATATCTATACAGAATCTCGATGTTCAGGTCATGGACTGGACTTGTCATGCATCAAAGGCAAGTATGTGTTACCGACTCATTAACATTTCAAAGGAAGCCTCGCCCCAACAACACTACAGGAGTCAAAAAAAGCTCTCCACCAGTATAAATCCCCAAATCCCAGCTGGTCCATTCAAAACAAAGGAAGCCTCTGGGATCAAAGATGGAACGTCTTAAGGGAAAACTCCAAGTAATTCCAGTTGGCTTTAAAGAATTTCACCAGTTTCATTGTTTTACTTTGGAGTGTTTATGTGATGTTTATAACATCCTACATAAAAGAAGTGTGAAAAGTCAACTCTCCTGCTGCTTCTTTAATGCATTCGTCTGTGTTTAATGTTGTATCCATTCCCCCAAAAACATCTAATACAAGGCACACAAGGCAAATATGAAAATGTACAATGGGACATAAAACAACAGAGATTGCAAGACTGTAACGACCTGAAATGGCTTTACCACAGAAGTCAGCTGAGGTTTCTACAAAACTCTGCAGCAGCAGCAGTTATGGCTAGTGTGCAACCTCACAGATTCCTTTTTCAGCTTTATGTATAGAAATTGATCATTATTTTCATTCCCACGCCAAACCAACTCACTCTACTTGTGTGTACGTGTTCATAAACATGAGAAGAAGATGGTTGTTTGGGTCAGTTTGGAATACATTTGGTCAGAGAGAGTTTCTTAGTTACGATAAGAGGTGGAACACAGGGAGGAAAAAAGTAGCACTGTAAAAGGTCCAAGGGTTTTTTATTCCTTTCTAACCATGTGTTTTGTTTTTGGTTTTTTTAGGTCTCTTTAGGTTTGAGTTTAATGTCTTTGTTTTGCCTTTTGCATAAAAAGCCTGGAATAATGCTACAGAGTGGAGACATCTGTCTGATTGAGAATGCACAGCGATTCAAAGATGCCAAAAAAAACCTTTTAGAGCATTAAGAGATGGACTACAAGTCCATACAAGAATGATCGTTCATAAACGGTGACAGCAGACATGAAGAATACTGATCATCACTTTACATGGCAGCTGTTAGCGGGCAAAGTACATCAGGGAGCCAGAGGAGTTTTGTCTTTAAAGTTGACGCATTGAAGGAAGAAACTTGGGGAGAGGAATTAAATGAGAGTGAAGGCAAGGGTGAAATATGTGAAGATTGAAGGTTTGGAAGCTGGTCCATGTTGGTAAATTGTATTTCAGTATTTGTTAAAGTAACTCAGCGCTGTGAGGGAGTTTGTATAAGGTGCCAAAAGCAAAAACTCGGTCAACAACAAATATATAGCAAATTGTTAACATATTTTGAATATTTAGCTCACTTTCATCACATTTAGCGTATTTTTCTTCATGTAACTTCATGTAAAACAGAATGTTCTATATCATTGTTAAAAATGTGTAAACATGAAAAATAAATCTAAATATAAAAGTTAAATCTAAATGTTAAATGTTCTAAATTTCAAATCTAAATCTAGTAGCAGCGGAAAGGGAAGTCTGGACCTCCCTACTAAGGATGGTCAAAGGGACCGATGGCAAACTATGGCAGCCTTGCTTCCATCAGTCTGCCCAAAGGCAGCTGTGGCTGCAATAGTAGCTTACCACCACTAAGTGTGGAGTGAAAAAATAATGCCTTAATTCTGTAAAGCGCTTTGAGTGTCTATGATAAAAGCCAATGCATTATTTGTTTCCTGCATCCTCTGTGTCTTCATCACTGGAAAAAGTGAGTTTACATACAGCATGTCATACTCTCAGTGGATCTACATCTGTTAAACTGTCTGAGGGCAGTTGTCTGCACATTTCCTCAGCTGATGTGCAGTCAGTACACCAGTCATTACCACGCTATCGAGTCCATCAGTTTGGAGTGATGTCTCGCTCTTCCCCTCTCCTCACTCACTGAGCCACAGTTGGTGGTGTGAGCGGGGCCTCGTGATGGACAGGCGTCATTTCTAAACATTTAGTTTTACACTTGGTGACCGATTTAACACTTATATTTAGATTTCGCATTTATATTTAGATTCAACATTTAGATTTACATTTAACACTTAGATTTAGAATTGACATTTACATATAGATTTAACATTTAGATTCAGATTTAACTTTTAGATTTTACATTTTGGTGTAAATTTAACGTTTAAATTACATTTAACATTTAGATTTAAAATTTAGATTGATTTTTCATGTGTACACATTTTTACCAATGACATAGAACATGCTGTTTTACATGAACTTCTATCTCAAATGAAAGAAAAATGAGCTTGAACTTTTTAGGGCAGTACCCTAAGTTGCCATGGTAACATAGGTTGACTATCTAACCAGTTCCAACTAAGGTTATGTATTAGATAAGTGCTCAGCGTCTCGGAGTGTGTAACCTCAGCATTCAGCTCGCTCGGATAATGATCTGTCCATTTCTGAGAAACTCAGATGTGGAGGTTCGTGTGGAGCAATTAGAGAAAGTCATTAAAAATCGTTGCAACACTTTTTTTTTTTTTTTTTTAATGTTCAAATCTTTCATTATAAGGACATGTTGGGTTTTACCTCTGAGGGACTGTGTTGCCTTAGTTAGACGCTGGAGCGCTGCATTTCTAATGTAACGCACTCATTATCCCACAAGGTCTTAGAATGCTGGGCCAACAAAAACAGAGAAACACTAAGTATATAAAAAAGTTGCATAGGAAATTAATAGTGTAAAATGAATAAATACATGAATAAAGTCGTAGTAATAAATACATACACATGGTTATATACAGATACAAACATGTACTAGAAAGTTATATTCCATTTCTGTTGTTTCTAATAAAAATATGCCTGCCGGTGTATCCCACTAACTCATTTCATCTTGAAAGAAATATATTTGATAAACACAGCTTTCAAGTTAAAATAAAACAGTGAATCCTAATTTAAAAGATGTTTTCAGTTTTGTTATTGGAAATATGGACTTTTTTTCTTTTTTACTTTGAAAATATAAGATCAATAGGCAACTTACTGCCTGCAAACTATTTAAAGCAAATCATACAACTTTAAAAAATTAGATTAGATGTTTATTTTGTTAAGGATGAATGGTGGGACAGACCAACCCATTGTGCAGAGGAGAAAAAGTCTCAACTTTTTAAAGCTGAAAAATGACAGTCATCTAAGATGCAAAACGCACAGGAACTATTTGCTTGTCTTGCATTCTAAAACCCAAATGCCCTCCCTGTTAGATTTCCCCTTTGCAAAGTCACACATACTCCATTTGACACTTGTGATGATCCAAATTTTGCAAGCAGCCCTGAAGTGTGTGACAATCCCATCATATGTCAACATCAGCCACCATATGTGGTTATTTTTCCTCATTTTACACAGTTTACAGCCAGTGTGTGTTAAATCACTTGTGCAGGGATTTATTTTGTTTAGCGCAAACACTGGAAATTGGCCATTACTTTTAGCGCCAAGCATTAGTATGCAATCGTCAATCACCTAATCCTGCCAAAAGCGTGACTTTTTAGCTGATAGCAGCATGTTTGTGTGCGTATATATGAAACTGGATCTGCATCCTAATGTTTTCATCATGCAAAGAGTAAATACTAAACACTTACAAACATCGCCAGGGCTTGTGTTATGGAATTCAAAGGTTTGCCTTTAAACTCTGCATGGTTCAAGGTCTACTTAGCATAAGCATAACAAAAAAAAAAGCAAGGACTGTACACATACTATTGTATATTGGGTCATTCCATGTCATTTCAACATATTTTCAAGACATCCCATGCACTCCAGTCTCAAAAGATTCAGATTTTTTTTTAACCTAATAACTAATAAACAACAAATGATTATAAGATACACAGACAAGCTAGAAAAACCTCATGTAAAGGATTTTCAATATCGCGAGTGGTGAAATAACCCAAAGTTTCTTTGTTTTATAGCCTAAGAAAGAGTCATCTTTATACTCTACATTTTTAACAGAGATCAGATTTTTTCTTACATTTCCACATGCAGTTACGGGCCAATGAAAATAGTAAAAAAAAAAACATTTTTAAAAAGTACATTTTTTGGATTTCAAGAGACTGTAACCAATACATACTGTATATCTGACTAATTATTAGTGATTTGAACAGTCTATGTACATAGCTGAAAGATGATCAAATTAGAGGGAGCTGATGCATATATACTAAGTTGTTTACTGAAGGCCCAAACATGTTCATGGCCCAAACCCCAACAAACTTTTGTCCAATTTTGAGGGGCCGATATGTCCACTAGATAGGATGTAAAGCAGATATCTTTGTATATACTGAGAGAGTAGGTGGAGCTGTATTACTTCACCAAATTACAGTTTTATATGTGATGTAGTTCCTGGAATATTGGAAGCTGAAAATGGAAGTAAAATAAGGAAGCAGGAAAATCGACACATACCCCACTCACTAAATTGTTCATATCTCAAAAAGTATTCATCCTGTCAAAATGAAAATTGCCTATTGAATAATGAAGAAACAATTGGTAAAGATTTCTGAATTGTTTGAGACCAAAGTGTGTGGGCTATTTCCATTTGTGAAATGACATGGAATGACCCTATTACGTATAGCTATCAGTAATATAGATTTCTCTATCTTGGTTAAGCTACAATGAAATCGCCAAATTCTTACGCCAAGATGTGCTTTTGTGCGTCTAAAAATACTTTACGACATTCCGTAAAACACTGACCTTTACAGAAAGCTAGTAATGTGCTCAACGCGAGATGATATACTGTAGGCGTGTGAGCGTTTACGCCCGTCTACACAAAAACATGTTTTCATGAGGAGATGTGTGCACACGTTTGTGAGTGACATGATGCAGCTGCCAGTAACGATTCATTCCACCAGCTATCATTAACTCTGAGCTAGAGCCAGACGTCGTTATTTATGGTCAACTGCATGATTTACTATTGGAAACATAATGGAGTGAACACTATAACAAACTTGCTGACTAGTCAATGTGTCCCTACAGCCTCTGCTGGAGGAGTAAATACTATGACTGGGATTGTGACAATTGCTTATAGGATGATAATAATGATGAAATTCATCTCTTCCCTTGCAGATAAAAGTGCAATTGCTGTGATAAAGAGGAGGAGGAGGAGGAGGAGACAGAAATGACCAAAAAAAAAAGAGGCGCAAATGAAGAAGCCCTTCAAGTGAATGGAGGAAGAGGAAACAGAGAGAAGCAATTATAGGCTGGGGCTTCAACATTTGAAGTTCTGACAGTCAGCCGCTGCTGGAGGGAGCCAGGGTTGATGATGATAATGAGTGGTGATGACAATGAGAATGAAGAAGTTCACGCAGTCTTTAAAGTCTTTTTTTTTTTTTTTTTTAAGTAGCAGCAAAGATCCAAAGAGCCATGGGACTCAAAGTAGGTCAGCCATCTTGCCTGGCGTTCACCAGCTTAACTTTTGCTCTCTGATCTTAATAAATGGGATGATAATGGAGCAAAAGTGAATCTGTGAGATCAAAAGGGATCTCAATTGTATAAAGTGTGACAGACAGGTGAGAATATACTGTACATAATCCAGTACAGGGGGAAGTGGGTGGGCATGAGGAGATTGGAGCAATACTGATGAAGTATTAGAAACTGCTTATTGGAGCTAATTAGAGATTAAACAAATTAGTCCTGATTGGATCATCAGTGGGAGGTGTAATATATCCTAAGCAGAAAAAACACATTTTTTTCCTACCTATCTAATGTCTAACCTACTTGTAATAAAATGCATGCCATAAAATGTGCATAATTATATATTCCAACATGAAGGATTTTGTTAATTATACTAATAAAAGATTGGGTTTTTGTCCGTTACATCTTTCCAGCACAACCACCACCACACAAACACTATCAAAGATAAAAGAATTATATTTTATATATTTATTTTTCCCGCTTTAAACAATCCCCTGCCCAATGTAGCCCAACTTTGCCCCCTAGTGGCAGTCACCCTCATTGGCACCCTGGCAAACGTGTCATCAGACATACATTAATCAGAAAGAGACAGAAACCAGACACTGAAAATTAAAAAGTAACTTGAAGTGAATGAGATCTCTACAACACAGTATTGTTATACAAATATAACATTATTTAATGCACAAATGGATTCACTTATGTTCACTCAAGGCACATTTATTTGTATAGCACATTTCATACACACGGCAATTCAGTGTGCTTTACATGATTAAAAAGTGCAACAGAAAACATTTAACAGTTTAAAAATTAACAAGAATATTTAAAATGAAAGTGAACTCTGAGCATCACTATCTAAGTCACATTTTCTTTCATTTGGTAATGGTCACTTCATTATTTTGACATTGTGTTACTCCTCAAAAAAGTAGCACTAGTGCCAGCATGTTTTGAATTACATTTCTGTAAATGTAATCAAACATACAAATCTTTAAATCACATTTTTTCTTTGCACCAACAGAACGGAAATGTTCCACAGCAGGGTTGAAGCCAGGGTCTCCACAGAATCCTGTCCCATGTCATTTGGACTGGCGCTCCATAAGCTGTGCTAGTGTGTGAACCATCATCACCATCAAAACGCTGTTTGTTGGCAAAGGAGCTTTTATGTCTCAATACAGCGTTAGCAGTCTGTCGGAGGATTTCTGAGAACCTCGGCTCAGTGTTTGGAGTCAGGGGGCGGGACTCTGAGGGGTCATGGTGAAGGTCAAACAGCAGCGGCGGGTCGTGGTGTGTCACAAACTCTCCGTGGCAAAGGCATACTTTAGTGTCATAACATCCACCCGCCCCAGGGGGGGAGAAATTGGGTGTAAAATAATGTACTTTGTAGATGGAATCACCTGCAGAGATGAGAAAGGTTCATAAAATACACCAGCGTAGGAAATGTACTGATGCACACAAAACTACCTCTAGAACAGAAACGGTAAATAAACTAATACCACATAAACGCTTGTAGTTTAAGGAGATAATTAAATGGAAGTGGGAATGTAAAGTAGAGCTGACTTAACAATCACTGTGTGTAATGTTTGGTAAGAACATTTTCCTTCTCATTAACAATTAACACATCTTCTAATGGAATCCTAATTTCAACAGTAACAATAGTCCTGAAGTGCTTTTGTACAATTTGTATCAACACAAACAACCTTTAAGGTATTTTATCTTATTACCTAAAGACTTTGTCCAACCAGTATTAATCCTGCCACATTAACGTTTTGAAAAACAATCCTGCATGGATGGTTCCAAGTCTTGTTTGTAGTTTTCCTTTTCATCACTTTTACATGTATTTTTTGTCCAGGTATGATTTCATCACAATACTTGGGTGCTGATTTAATTTTTTATAT